>NW_004525045.1:214383-215336 GCF_000260255.1 Octodon degus
ACATCTACCTTCCCTTAATTCAATGAGAAGAAAGAATTTTACTAATAGTGTTTGGATAGAATATCATGTTGCATGTGTACTATGAATAAATACCATAAAGACAACAATATGCAATGTATTAATTATTTTAACAGTCCTACTAACCTGTTTTGAAACTGTCTCATTGCTATTTCTTTCTCAATAAAATTAAGAGAAAAAAAAGAAGTCTGGCAGGTCTGATCATAGATGAAACAGGTAATGCGTATTGTCATTAGTTTAATTTCATGATGTCACATTGTATACACATAGCTAAATGTTACAACCAAGTACATAGATATATTTACGATTTCTTTGTAAAAACTGTTAAAAATATATTTTAAAAATTCTATATTCAAGTATTTATAACACTTTCATTTAGCACAGCCAAAATGAGAAGAACAAATTTTCTCTTCTTTTTGTGTGCGTATGCGTGTGTTGTTGTTTATTTGGGCTTGTTTTTTTTTGATTCATGATATTTTATTCATTTATTGGATTAGTCATTCAGGTATTTTGTTAGGCAGGTAGTTTGGGAGTACTGGTGATCGAACTCAAAATGTTGCACTTGCCGTGCAGGAACTGAAGTGACTGAGCTATCTCTCCAGCCCAGATTCATGCTATTTAAAAAAATTCATCCACATAAAATTTGTGAACATCCATCTTAGCATATAACTTGAAGACAGCTTTGTAAAGATTTATGGAAGGAATTTTCATGACATTCAATGGTTATAGTATTATTTTTAATTTTGAACTTAAAAGTAATACTTGTGATGAAATGTCTTCAAAGAAGTATGTATTTTAACCAATATTTCATGGAGTATATTGATTAGAACTAGGTTATCATTAATGTCTTTTTTCATTTTTATTGAGAAAACAATAGCAATGAGATAGTTTAAAAACCGGTTAGTAGTACAGTTACAGTAATTAACATATTGCAA
>NW_004525045.1:216579-217960 GCF_000260255.1 Octodon degus
TACAGAGTGCTACACCCAACCAATGCTAAATACATATTTTCTTCAGTTGCACATGAGTCATTTTCTAAAATAGATCACATACTAGTCCATAGGACATGCTTAAGTACATGCAAGAAAACAGACATTATCCCATGTATATTATCTGACCACAGTGCAATGAAACTGGAAATAAAAGACAAAAAAAACCCAGAAAAACCCCATAAATACATGGAAATTAAACAACAATCTATTGAGCATACAATGGGTCACAGATAAAATTCAACAAGAAATTGAACACTACAATTCAATGAAAATTCAAGCTCGACTTATCAGAATTTATGGAATGCATTGAAAGCAGTTTGTAGAAGAAAACATAATCCTGTGAACTCACATATTAGGAAAACAGAACAGGAATAAATAAACACCCTGATGTTGCACCTCCAACATTTAGAAAAGGAAGAGCAAGCCAAACCCAAAGTCCAAAGATTGGAAGAACTCATAAGGATTAAAGCTGAATTTAATTAAACTGAGAAGAAGAAAACAGTTCAAAGAATTAACGAATCAAAAACCTAGTTCTTTGAAAGATTAAATCAAACGAAGAAGCCAACCTAATCAAAAAAGGGAAAGAAAAAATTGAAATACGAGCAATAAGGAATGAAAAGTCTGTAATTACCACATACCCAGTGGAAATTCAAAAGATTCTCAAAGCTACTTGGAGAATATTTACTATGACAAAATAGAAGACACAGAAGAAATGGACAGATTCTAAAAAAAGGTACAAACTACCAAAACTGAATCAAGAGAATATAACAACTCTAAATAACCCAATAAGAGCAAATGAAATACGAAATGAAATAAAAAACCTGCTGACAAAGAAAAATCCATGTCCAGAAGGATTCACAGCTGAAACCTATAAGAAATTTATGGAAGATATAACTACTAGACTCCTGAAATTTCAGTGTAATCCTCCCAAAATCATTCCTGGAGGCAAGAATTATACTGATACCAAAATCAGAGATAGACACAACTAAAAAAGAGAACTACAGGCCAAACTTCCTCGTGAACATAGATGCAAAAATTCTTAATAAACTCCTAGCAAATACAATACAGCAAATCATCAAGAAGATTATACACACTGACAAGGAAGGAAGAATGCCATGCAGGCAAGGATTGTTCAAAATAAGCAAATCTATAAATGCAATACACTATATCAATAGAGCGAATACTAAAAACCACATGATCATTTCCAATGATGCACAAAAAGCTTTTGACAAAGTCCAACTCACATTTATGCTCAAAATCCTGTGAAAAATTGGAATAGACGGCCTCTACATCAATCTCATAAAAGCCATCAATGACAACACAATGGCTAACATAATTCCACATGGGGAAAAACTGAAAT
>NW_004525045.1:220789-229746 GCF_000260255.1 Octodon degus
CAGATACAAAATGGACATTCATCTGTATGCCCTTTCTTCAATAAGTTCTGTTATTTGAATGTTGTAGGTGTGTAAACTCAGCAAAATATTCTAAAAGTGTCAAGTAGCCCATAATACTATTGTGTCTTCCACTGGACTGGAAATGTCAGAAATTATTGACTTGAGTCCCCTACAACTCAATACAACAGCATGGCTTGACTTGTACATTTCATTTTTTACTTTTCAGCTGGATGGTTAAGACCAAGGTAAAGCAGGACCTATACAACGAGTTGAGGCTTTTGGGTCTAGTAAGGTCTGTGAAATCCCCTCAGGATTTATCCTGAGATCCTGCACCTCAGATTGTAGAAAGGTTGTTAGTGTCAACCATGTGGATAAGTCACTGCCATTGCTTGGCCAGTGTGCTCTCTCTGGAAGCCTGAGAGAATGTTTTCTCTCCATGTGACTCTCCTTAGGCACACTCTACATCACTGATCACTTTCCTCTTTGGCCCCATAATCTCATTGATCAGAAAATTTGTGACACTATTGAGTTACATGATGTTACAGTACAAGTTCTCATATGTCCTGAGTCTTAATTGACCTTAGAAGGCTAGGGACAAAATGTTGGCTTTTCTTGCAGCCCTCCTTATTCTCTAAATTTGGTCTGCAAACTTAGGTTTTTAACCATCCAGAAGACAGGCTTATTATTATTATCATACAACTTAGGCTGTAAAGCTTAACCTCACTATCTGTCTGAATATCTAACATCTTAGGCATAACATGGAACAGATATTTTTCAACAAGTACTGATATGTTGAATTTTAAGTCCCTACAGAATACTATAAAAATATTTAAAAATTAGAATATATTTTAAAAATAGGCATAAAGAATTATATGCTTCTTATGTTTACACAAAAGTGCAAAAAACTAAATATACACAACCTTGAACCAGAACAGTCCCACAATATTCCTTTTCCTGTCTCTTGCTTTCATTCATCACTCCATTCTTTTTGAACAACCATCTACCCTAGAGACAGCACAGCAGCAACAGGCATGTCACGGCAAGCAGCCCGTATTCAGACGACTAGATTGACAGGCACTCCAAGTATGAAACTACTATTACAGATTACCAACTGCAGTGCAGTTGTTTATTTCTTAGGTATCAGTATATATAGTTAGTCAGGGTGATAATCTTTCCAACTAACTGCTAGATTAAAAAATCTTATGGAGATTCTCGGGATCATTGCCTTGCCCATCTTCTACATATAACTGTGTGGACTGATATTGTCATGTTTCCTAGCTCTTCTCCTTTCCCTCTCTTGATTATTTAGTCATCGAGATCCTGCTTCCCTTTTACTTGTATTATACCTTTCTAAATTTATTTCTTCTTTTGAGTTCTTATACTAGGAAAACTATACGATATTTATACATGTGTGTCTGGATTATTTCACTTATGAGTATATTTTCAAGTGGCATCCTCTTCAATATAAAGGCTTCGAGTTTATCATTCTTAATAGCTGAATAATACTAAATTGTGAAAAAATATCATATATTTTTCAACCATTCCTCAGGTGATGGTTATCTTGGTTGTTTCCAATATTTGGCTATCACAAATTGTGTTCCTATAAACATAGGCACACAAATATCCCTGTGATAAGATGTTTTCAGATCCTCCAGGAAAATTCCCAGTAGAGGAATAGCTCATTTAAATGGAATTTCCAGTCCAACTTTTCTAAGGAGTCTCCACACTGATTTCCATAACTGTTGAACCAGTCTACATTCCCACCAGCAGACGAGAAGGGTCCCTTTTTCCCCACAGCCTTGCAACACTTGTTGTTGGGTGATTTCTTTCTGATAGCCATTCTTTCTGGGATGAGATGATATCTCAAAGTTGGTTTAATTTGCATTTCATGGATGGCTAGTGATGTGGAGCATTTTTTCATATCTTTATTCCCTTCTTTAATTTCATCCCATGAAAGTGTGTGTTCATCTTGGATGCCCATTTCTGGCAACCATCTACCTGAGAGCTTTTAAAGCCTTGGGTCTTTAAATTTTGGGATCATAAAGTTTTTAATTGTTATAAATTCCAGAGAGCAGATCTTCTCTGAGTATTTATTTGTCATGATTTTTTGCAAATTTGTGTTTTGTCTTTTCACTTTGTTGGAAATTTCTTCTGACATGAAAAAACTTCTCAGTAACAGCAGGTCCCAGTTGCTAATTCTTTCAACTGTTTCCTGTGCAATTTGATTTCGGTTCATGAAGTCTTTGCCTACCCCTGTGTCTTCAAGAGTTGGTCCTACTTTCTCTTCCAGGAGATTTAGTGTCTCTGCTTTAATGTTTAGATCTTTAATCCATTTTGACTTTATTTTAGTGCATGGTGATAGATCTGGGTCAAGTTTGAGTTTTTGGCATGTAGAGAGCCAGTTTTTACAGCACCATTTGTTAAAAGACTATCTTTCTTCCAGTGCGTATGTTTGGTCCCTTTGTGAAAGATAAGGTGACTAAGTGTGTTCCTAGGGGTTTCAGGATCTTCTAATCTATTCCATTGATCCTCAGGTGTATTTTGTTGCCAATACCATGCTGATTTTATTACAGTAGCCTTGCAGTATAATTTGAAGTCAGGAATAGTAATGCCTCCTGCCTTGTCTTTATTGCCCAGAATTGCCTTTGCTATTCTTGGTCTTTTCCAGTTCCAGATAAATTTTAGGAATGATTTCTGAACCTCTGTGAGTTATGTCTTTGGTAGTCTGATAGAGATTGCATTAAATCTGTACAGCAAATTTGGGAGTAAGGCCATCTTCACAATGTTGGTTCTTCCTATCCAGGAGCATGGGATATCTTTCCATTTTCTGAAATTCTTTACTATCTCTTTATCCAGAGTACTGTAATTTTCCTTGAAAAGATCTTTGACTTCTTTAGTTAGATGAATTACAAGATATTTCATTTTCCTTGGCGCTATTGTAAAAGGTATTGTTTCTCTAATTTCTCTCTCAGTGTGTTTGTTGTCTGTGTAGAGGAATGTTATTGACTTTTGGGTATTGACTTTATAATCTTTTATCCTACTGAATTTCTGTATTAATTCCAGTAGCTTCTTGGTGGAGTTTTTTTGGGTCTTCCAAGTAAAGTATCATGTCATCTGCCTATTAAGATAATTTAACTTCTGCTTTACCTATTCTTATTCCTTTTACTTCTTTCTCTTTTCTAATGTCTGTAGCTACTGATTCCAGAACTATATTGAATAGCAGTGGTGATAGAGGACATCCTTGTCTTGTACCAGATCTGAGAGTAAAAGATTTCAGGATTAGGATTTCCACTGGGTTCTCATAAATGGTTTACCAGATTGAAGTAGAGGTCATCTATTCCAATTATCTGTAGGACTTTGAACATGAATGAGTGTTGGACTTTGTCAAAAGCCTTTTATGCATCAATGGAGATGATCATGTGGGTTTTAGTTTTCACTGTATGGATATAGTGTATTACATTTATAGATTTTCAAATATTGTGTCATCCTTGCATCCCTGGGATGAATCCTACCTGGTCATAGTGTATGATCTTCTTGATGATTTGCTCTATTCTATTTGCTAGGATTTTATTGAGGATTTTGGCATCTATGTTCATCAGGGAGATCAGCCTGTAGTTCTCTTTCTTAGTTACATCTTTCCCTGGTTTTGGTATCAGTATAATACTTGCCTCCAGGAATGATTTTGGGAGGATTTCTTCCTTTTCAATTTCATGGAAGAGTTTGAGGAGTATAGGGACTACATCTTCTGTAAATGTCTTGTAGAATTCAGCGTGAATCCATCTGGACATGGACTTTTCTTTGTTCTTAGGTTTTCAATTACGTCTCATTTTTCATTGGCTGTTATTGGGCTATTGAGAGTGCTTATATCTTGTCAATTCAGTTGTGGTAATTTGTACATTTATAGGAATCTGTCCATTTCTTCTGTTTCTTCTATTCTGTGTGAGTAAAGATTCTCAAAGTAGCTAATGATAATCTGAATTTTCACTGGCTCTGTTGTACTTACACCCTTTTCATTCCTTATTGCTTGTATTTGAATTATGTCTTTCCTCTTTTTTGATGAGTTTAGTAAGCGTCTTATCGATTTTATTTAATCTTTCAAAGAACCAGTTTTCCTTTTTTTAATTCTTTGAATTGTTTCGTTCTTCTGAATTGAATTAATTACTGCTCTAATTTTAATGATTTCTTCCTGTCTTTGGGTTCTGGGTTTGTTTTGCTCTTCATTTTCTAGTTGTTGAAGGTGCAGCATTAGGGTATTTGTGTTCTCCCATTCTGTTTTCCTAATGTGTGAGTTCACAGCTATGAATTTTACCCTGAGAACTGCTTTCATTTGTCATAAAAATTACGATAAATTGTGCTTGAATTTTCACTGAATTGTAGATATTGTTGAATGTCTTGTTTACTTTCTTTTGTAATCCATTGGTTGCTGAGTAGTGTGTCATTTAATTACCATGTATTTAAGGGTTTTTCTCATTTCTTTTGTCATTTATTTCCAGGTTTATTGCACTGTGGTCAGATAATATGCATGGGAAAATTTCTGTTTTCTTATATATACTTAAGCATGACCTATGGACCAGTATGTGTTCTATTTTAGAAAATGACACATGTGCAGCTGAATAAAATGTGCCTTCAGTTGTGTCTGTTTGGAACACTCTGCATATGTCCACCAAGTCCATTTCTTTCAAGCTCTGGTTCACTTCTGTTATTTCTTTGCTAATTTTTTGTCTAGTTGATCTATCTTTTGGGGATAAGAGTGTGTTAAGGTCTCCTGTTAAAACTGTGGTATTGGATATTAGATTTTTCATGTCCATTAAGCTTTGCTTTATATAATTGGGTGCTTCTGTGCTTGGTGCATACATATTTATGAGTGTTATGTCTTCCTGTTGAATTTTTTTTCTAACCAGTATATAGTGGCCTTCTTTATTTCACTCGATCATTGTTGGTTTGAACTTGAGATTGTCTGAGATTAGGATTGTTACTCTGGCTTTTTTCTGAGCTGCTGGGCCATGTGTTATTGTGTTCCATCCTTTGCCTTTCAGCTGATGAATGTCTTTATGAGTTAAATGTGTTTCTTGTATACAGCATATTGTTTAACTTGTTTCATAATCCACTGTACTAGTCTATTTTTCTTAATTCGGTGAATTGAGTTCATTTACATTGATGGCTAGAATTGAGATGTACTAACTTATGATTGAGATGTCACTTATCTGTTGTCGTTTACTCCTTTTTCTCCTGTGCTTAATTGCTTGCCCTATTTAGTTGGTTGCTTCCAATCTCATTTGTGGAGCTCTGATCATTTTGGTCCCTCTCTAGAACATCTTTCAGCAGCCTGTGTAGGGTTGGCTTTGTCATCATGAAATTCTTTAGCTGTTCTTTGTCATGAAAGTATTTCACTTCTCCATCCAACTGGAAAGAGAGTTTTGCAGGGTATAGTAGTCTGGTCTGGAATTTGTTTTTATAGAGGATTTGAAGTACTCTATTCCATGTTCTTCTTGCCTTCATGGTTTGTGAAGAGAAGTTGGCTGTCATTCTGATGGGTTTTCCTTTGAATGTGTTCTGCTTCTTTTCTCTAGTGGCATTCTGTATATTATTCTTGTGCTGAATTTCTAGGATCATGACTATTATATGTCTCAGTGTATTTTTAATTGGGTTGAGGTTACTTGGCATTCTGTATGCTTCGGTTACCTGAATGTCAGATTGTTTCCTCATATTTAGGAAGCAGAAAACTATTACTTCTTCCCGTATTTTTTAATGTCATTTGTGTTGACTCTTTCTTTCTCATTGATGCCTACAAGTCTCACATTGTTCAACTTTCCATCATCTTGCATTTGATTGACTATTCTTTCCTGCATCCTCGTTGTTTTTAAGAGATCCTTTCTTACCTTTTCACTAGCTGCACCAGAATCGTCAAGATCTGTAACTTTGTCTTCACTTTCACTTAAACGGTTTTGCAATCTTTTCTTTGAGATATTACTTTCCTCTATATCTCTTTGACTCTGCTTCATGCGATCTATTTCTTTCCTGTATTGCTTATTCAGGGAATCCATCATTTTTCTAATCTCCTCTATTTTTTTTAATCAATGTCTTCTTTAGAAGTAGTTATAAATTCTTTTACTGCAGTGTTTTTTTTCTGATTTCATTTCCTCCCTATGTTTCTGTTCTTGATTTTTTACTTCAGATGGTATGAGTACTGAGGATTCGTTTTTTATTTCACAAAAGAATTCCGTTCTTAGTTCCTCTATAACATTCTGCTGTTGCTTACTTATTATGGACGCTATTAATTGGTACATTTGAGCTGGGCTGGTAGAATAGTATTCTGCTCTGAGTTCCTCTATGACTTTCTCCTGTTGCTTATTTACTCTCAATGCTATTAATTCATACATTTGAGCTGGCTAGTGTCCTCTGCTCTTGTTCTGTGTGTGCGTTGGGTTTCCTCCATATGTTTCTGTATTTGATTCTTTACTGCAGATGTTACTAATTCAGGGATTTCTTTTTTCATTTCCAATCTGCGTTCTTCTATACCTTTCTGCAACTCTTTATTTCAGAAGCTGTTGATTCATTGTTTTCCGCTGTATGGTTCCTTATTTGTTCTGTGTTTGTGTCCTCTGCACTTGTTATGGGTGGGCTTGGGTTCTGAGATTACATTTTGTTCCTTCTCATCATTTTGTGTAGCACTGTCTTCTAACCTTTGTTGCAGATCTTTTTGCAGTTATATCCTTAGCACCTACTGAAGTTCAGGTGCAGATTTGCAAAGTTTGGATTTATCCAGCTGTTCCATGCCTGGGTCTGGCTGCTGTGCTCAGCTCCTTCTTACTGTTGCCCATGGGGGTGAACCTGTTGTGTTCCTCTGACAAGATGTTCTGCTCCTGGTCTAGCTCAGTGGTTTTGTCCCCTATACTCTCTGCAGTTAATGCAGCTGCTGGGTTTCACACCAGGCCAGTATACCAGGCCTGAGCTGAATCTGGAGGGGATAAGGTGGAGTAGCATAGAGAGGAAGCTCTCCCACACACTCACAGGACCAGGTCTAAGATTTGGTATGGGGGTTCCTGGAACAAGGAAGAAATTCCTAGTCTGCAGGTGGGGTGCGGGAGGTGCTGCGGAGTGGTGGGGCAGCATCCCAAGGGAGTGGAAGAGGGTCTCACACTCGCTGCGCCTGGGCTGATACCAGTAGGTCCTGCCGGCGCTGGGTAGCTGCAAGCTCTCCCACACACTCACCGGGCCTTTTCTAGGACTGGGTCTGGCCTCTTTTGTAAATTTCTTGAAGAAGTCAGCTGTGAATCCATGTGGACATGGACTTTGCCTTGTGGGTATGTTTTTTATTACATTGCATATTTCATTGGCTGTTATTGGGCTAAGAGAGTGTATATATCTTGCTGATTCAGCTTTGGTACTTTGTACTTTTGTAGGAATCTGTCAATTTTTTCCGTGTCTTCCATTCTGTGAGAATTATGTTTCTTAAAGTAGCTATTGATAATCTTCTGAATTCCCACTGGGTCTGTGATAATTACACCATTTTCATTCCTTATTCCTTGCATTGGAACTTTTTCTTTCCTCTTTTTGATGTTAGCTACTGGCTATTCGAATTTAATTAATCTTTCAAAGAACTAGCTTTTTGTTTTGTTAATTCTTTTAACTATTTTCTTCGTCTCAATTCAATTAATTTTGGCTCCAAACTTTATGATTTCTTCCCTGGATGAAACGGTGGTCCCTGCACTTGTCTAAGCTTACTTAAGCAGGTGCTTGGCCTGCACAACTTTAGAAAAAGAAAAAAACACTTTTCTCTTATGACTATATAAATTTCACTAGATTCTATACTTCTCAGAGCAGCATGGACATTGAAACTATGATACGTTACAGACATCTATACTCAAATGTAAGCAATAAAATTTAGGAACTAAAAAAATACTTGAAAGAAACAGCTGCTTATTCATAGCTCCTGAGGTAGAGGGAGTTGATATATGGAAACAAAGATAGCCAGCAACCAGTCAAAGCACAAAAGAAGATAGACTCTGAGGTGAAAATCTGATCATTCACAGCTGACCAAGCAAGTACACAGTTTTGGAAGACAACATAATTTACCATTGCTTTAAAAACATATGCAGGAGTTGGGGAAAGAGCTCAGTGGTCTAACTGCATCTCAAGCAAGTGCAAGAACCTGGGATTGATCCACAATACTGCATGCTGCCATGGAAGCCTGGGCAAGCCTTGCCTGCCACTGAAACTGGGAGTGGTGGTGCATGCCTGTAGTCCCAGCACTGGGGAGGCTGAGGGAGGAGGATAACTATGAGTCCAAGCTGCATAGTGAGACCTTGTACCAAATAAATAAATATTTAAAAAATTAAAACATATGCAATTAAATTAATAAAAGAGCTTAAACGGTGCATTATCTCATATTATATGTATTGAAGCAGAAATAACTGTGTATTTATGAATCAGGAATATCATATTTGCAAATTTGATTTACAGTTGAAGACTTGTAGTGATTATGTACAGTAAGGCACGGTTTGGACCCAAATCTTCCCCCATGCTTCCTGTTTCTGTGTGCCTATACATCAATTAAAATCATCAAACCTCAATGCACAGGTACAAAAAGGCACATTCCCCTAACCACAGACTGGAAAAAAGTAAAGAGCACAGAAGATGTGATGCTGAAGTAAGGTGGAGCCACTGGGCACTGGCTTTTCGTTCTTTGGTGAAATTGCCTTTAAAAGTGCCAAGTCATCTGTATTTTACAAATTTGTCTAATAAGGAGAGGGAGATAGAAGGAAAGAAGAGGGAGAGGAAGAGGATGAGGGAGAAGGAGAAGGTGAGAGGGAGGGGAGGGAAAGGGAGGGAGGGAGGCAGGGAGGGAGGGAGAGAGAGAGAGAGAGAGAGAGAGAGAGAGAGAGAGAGAGAGACAACAGCCAACAATTTTGTTTGTACTTTTATGTCAGCTTATGTTTGAAGAGAAATCCTTCCTT
>NW_004525045.1:229846-231356 GCF_000260255.1 Octodon degus
TTTTGCCATTTGGTTGCAATAACATCTTCCTCTTCACCAAGCCAGGGATGATTCTTACCCTAAAGAACTATTGTTAGTCTAAAAGAAGAGCAAACTCTTTGGTGACTCCCGTATTCTGCCCCAAATCCCCAACCCTAATCCTGCCTACACTACATCTAGAATATTTTTTTGTCGTTTTTCTTGTTTTTAATTCAAAACACACATCAATATTTCCATTTTACTTCCATATCCTCCTGAGCAAGCTTGTATTTTTGCTTAAAAAATAAGTGTTTTTTTCTTTAGTTAAATTTCTAACTAACAACCAGTTCCTGGCAAGTTTAGCTGTAGATTTTCATTACTGTAATGAAAACCAACAACAACTGAAACAAAAATTTCTACAATGACTCCTGAGCAACTGCCCTCATTGTTTTCATTTTTAAAGGCAACCTGGTTTTTCTTGTGTTCACCTGCCCTTAAAATACAGCAATAATTTATAACTGATGACATTCTCGGTGATCTGTTGAAGGATTCTGCTCTGAAATGATTTATTCTAATTAAGAGCCCCCTGTTAACACTTAGTCACCAGGAGACTTGGAAGCCTGAGGGGATCAGATTTCATTCCACATCACGCCCGTTTCCTACAATTAGAACATTTCATTCATCGGCTCTTACACCTTTAGCATGATGCTTCATGTTTGGTTCCCCCCATCCATACACTCTGTCAAAACATATATTTTGATTAATTGCCTTGTTCTTGAGTGAAATGCATGGCTTTGACAAACAAAAACAAAACCAAAACAGAAAACCCTGAAAAGCCTCCAAGTCCTATCAGTCTCATTAATGAGAGTCTAATTCTCATAACTTAGAATATTTTGCTTTTAGAGAGGGGGCTGGAGAGAGTCAAATGAATAAGCAACAGCTTTGCATCTGTGCCCTAGCCTCTTGGAACCAGAATGGACTTGGACTCAGTGCTCTGTTGAAAGGGACAGAGCCCAGCTTTGGGGCAAACATGCTGAGTTCCGATTTCTCGTGCCTCTTACTAGGTGCACAGATGCCAGCAGCCTGCCTTTCCCTGGCTAGATTGTCGTCAGATTTTCTGCGCATGAAAAGCATGGGCAAAAGAGTAGACCAGGTTGGAGGAGCCAGTGCATGGCTCTCCTTCCTTTACGTCTTTAAGGCAGGCAGTAGCGAGGCTTCCGGTGTGGCTCTAGTTGTTTGCACTTTATAAAGGCTTGGTACGGATCCGCTCCCCTTCAAGCTTCTTCCCTAGAGGTCAGAGCTGTCTAGCCTCGTCCCCTGCAGCCTCCTGCTGGGAATGGCCTCGCGCTGCTGATCACTCCTGGGTAGCCTCCAGAATTCTGGGCAGCCTCATAGCCTTTGTGACCAAAATGCCCTGCTTGGAGTCAGATCTACTGTACATATTTTTTTTTCCAAAATTTTATTGATAAACAGCAATGACACAGTTTCAAATCAAATCGGAAGGACAGATTCAACAAATAACACAATGCATATATTCTTCTTAGTGGTTAAT
>NW_004525045.1:231815-232320 GCF_000260255.1 Octodon degus
ACATCATCAATCACTTTCCTATCTGGCCCCATAATCTCCTTGATCAGAAAATTTGGGACACTACCGAGGTAAGCGACGTTACAGTAAAAGTTCTCATATGTCCTGGGTCTTAATTGACCTTAGAAGGTTAGGGTCAAAATGTTGGCTTTCCTTGTAGCCCTCCTTTTTCTCTAATTTTGGTCTGCAAACTTAGGTTGTTAACCATCCAGCAGACAAGATTATTGTTATTATCAAACAATTTAGGCTATTAAGCTTCACCTCACTATCTCACTGCATTTCAAACATCTTAGGCATAATAAGGAACAGGTATTTTTCATCAAGTATTGATATGTCGAACTTTAAATCCCTACATAATATGATAAAAAGCATTTAAAACTTAGATTATATCTTAAGAATAGGATAAAGAATTATGTACTGCTCATGTTTGCACATAAGTCCAAAAATCTCACCATATACAACCTTGAAGCAGGACAGTCCCACAATATTCCTTTTCCTGTCTCTTGCT
>NW_004525045.1:256545-258252 GCF_000260255.1 Octodon degus
CTTCCCCTATTCAGTTGGTTGCTTCTGATCTCATTCCTGGAGTTCTGATAATTTTTGTCCCTCTCTAGAACATCTTTCAGAAGCCTGTGTAGCGTTGGCTTCTTCACCGTTAAATTCTTTGGCTGTGCTTCGTCATGAAAGTATTTACTTCTCCTTCAAACTTGAAAGAGTATTGCCGGGTATAGTTGTCTGGGCTGGAATTTGTTTTCATAGAGGATTTGAAGTACTCTCCTCCATGCTCTTCTTGCCTTCATGGTTTGTGAAGAGAAGTCAGTCATAATTCCGATGGGTTTTCCTTTAAATGTGATTTACTTCTCTCTAGCGGCTTTCAGTATATTATTCTTGAGCTGAATTTCTGGGAACTTGATTAATATATGTCTTGGTGTGTTTTTCATTGAGTTGAGGTTACTTGGCATTCTGTATGCTTCAGTTACCTGAAAGTCAGATTGTTTCCTCATATTTTAAGTTTTTTGCTACTACTTCTACCCATATTTTATTAATTCATTTGTATTGACTCCTTCTTTTTCATTGATGCCCAGTAGTCTCACATTGTTCATCTTTGCCTCATCTTGCACGTGATGGATTATTCTTTCCTGCATCCTAGTCGTTTTTAAGATATCCTTTCTTACCTTTTCACTAGCTGGACCAGCGTTTTCAAGATCTGAATCTCTGTCTTCACTTTCACTTAATACCGTTTTTCAATCTTGTCATTGAGATTTTAATTTTCTATATCTCGTTGACTGCTTCATACCATCTACTTCTTTCTAGTATTGCTCATTCAAGGAATCTGTCATTTTTGTAATCTCTACTTTTTTTATCAATGACTTCTTTAGAAACAATTATTAATTCTTTTACCTTAGTGTTTTTTTTTCAGATTGGGTTTCCTCCCTGTATTTCTGTCTTTGATTCTTTACTTCAGATGCTATGAGTTTCAAGAATTCTGTTTTTTTTTTTTTAAGAGAAGAATTTGGCTGTGTGCTTCTCTATAACTTTCTGCTGTTGCTTATTTACTATCGACGCTATTAATTAGTACATTTGAGCTAAGCTAGTAGAAAAGAATTCCACTCTGAGTTCCTCTATGACTTTCTGCTATTGCTTATTTACTATGGACGCTATTAATTTATACATTTGAGCTGAGCTATTGTTCTCTGCTCTTGTTCTGGTTGGGCATTGGCTTTCCTCCACATGTTCTGCATTTGATTCTTTACTGCAGATGTTATTAATTCGCGAATTTATTTTTTCATTTCCAATTTGAGTTCCTCTGTACCTTTCTGCAGCTGTTTCTTTACTTCAGAAGCCATTGATTCATTGATTTCAGCTGTTTGATTCCCCATTTGTTCTGTGTTAGTGTCCTCTGCACTTGTTATGTGTGGGCTTTGGTTTGGAGATTACATTTTGTTCCTTCTCGTTGTCATTTTGTGTAGCACTGTCTTCTGACCTTTGTTGTAGATCTTTGGAGCAGTTATAACCTTAACACCTACTAAAGTTCAGGTGCAAATCTACAAAGTTTGGATCTATCCAGCTGTGCCTGTCTTGCGTCTCTGCTGTGCTCAGCTCCTTCATGCTGCTTCCCTTGGGAATGAACCTGTTGTGCCCCTCTGGCAAAATGTTCTGCTCCTGGACTACCTGGGTAGTTCTTTCCCCTACTCTCTCTCTGCAGGGATTGCAGCTGCATGGTTTCACCTCAGGCCTGAATACCAGGCCTGA
>NW_004525045.1:268517-272716 GCF_000260255.1 Octodon degus
TGGCTGGCATGTGGTGTGGGGGATTGAACCGCGGTCCCTGATGCTTTGCCAAGCTTGTTCTAAGTAGGTGCCTTAGACCACTGAGCCATCTCTCCAGCCCCTGAGTTTGCTTTTTATACCTTGCATTTATAATTTTCTGCTGGATTATTAATACCAAGAGAAAGCAAGACCTCTATAACATAAAATGTAACTTTTGTATCTGATAACGTCAGTCAAGTACCCTCAGGATTTATCCTGTTACCCTGTACCGCAGTTTGCAGATCCTTTGTCAGTGTCAGCCTTGTGGATGAGTCACAGCCATTGCTTGACCAATTTGCTCTCTGTGAAAGCTTCAGAGAATGTTTCTCTCCATGTGACTCTCCTTAGGCACATTCTGTGTCATTGATCACTTTGCTCTGTGGTCCCCATAATGTCCTTGATCAGAAAATGTGGGACACAACTGAGTTAAACGTTGGTACATGTAGGTTGTCCTATGTCCTGAGTCTTCACTGATCTTGAAATGCTAGGGCCAAAATGGTGGCTGTCTTTGCAGTCCATCTGTTTCTCTAATTTTTGGTCAGCAAACTGAGGTTTTTTAACCCTCTAGAAGAGAAACTTCTTATTATTAGCATATAACATAGACAGTTGAGGTTAACCACACTATCTGTCTGAATATCGAATATGTTAGGCATACCATGGGACAGGTATTTTACATCATGTACAGATATGTTAAACTTCAAGGCTGTACAGAATATGAAGATAAAAAATTAAAAATATATTTTAAAAATATGAATAAATAATTACTTATCTTTACACAGAAATTTACAAATGTAACTATATACAGCATGGTAGCAGGAAAGTTCTGTGACATTTTTTCCCAATTTTTTTCATTTATTACCTTTTTTAAAAATGTACATTTAATTGAGAGGTAGTGTGGTAGTAACTCTTATATCATGACAAGCAGTATGTATTTAGAAGACCAGACTGACACACATTCCAGGTATGAACTTACTATTACACATTGCTATCTTAAGTGCATTTTCTTAGTTCACAGGTATTAGCATATATAGTTGGTCAGGGTGAGAATCTTACCAATTAAATACTAACTTCAAATACCTGCTGAAGATTTTCAGGATCATTGTCTTAACCGTCTTGTGCATATAAATGCATGGCTTTGCCCTTTTATCTGTACAGAAATGCTATTGACTTTTGAGTACTGACCTTGTACCCTGCTATGCCACTAAATTTGTGCATCAATTCTAGTTGCTTCTTGGTGGAGTTTTTTGGGTATTCCAAATAAAGTATCATGTCATCTGCAAATAATGACAATTTAACTTCTTCATTACCAATTTTTATGCCTTTTACTTTTCTCTCTTGTCTAATGGCTCTGGCTAATGAAATTATAACTATTTGAATAAGAGCGGTGATTGAGGACATCCTTGTCTTCTACCAGATCAAAGAGTAAAAGATTTGAGTTTTTCAAATTGAGAATTATGTTATCCTTTTAGTTGTCATAGATAGCTTTTATCAGAATGAAGGAGAGGCCATCTATTTCAATTTTCTATAGGACTTTGAATATGAATGAGTGTTGAACTTTGCCAAAAGCCTTTTCTACATCAATAGAGATGATCATGTGGTTTTTATATTTGTCTCTATTGATATAGCACATTACATTTATAGATTTTCAAATATTGATCCATCCTGGCATCCCTGGGATGACTCCTACCTGATCATAGTGTGTGATCTTCTTGATGATTTGCTGTATTTTATTTGCTAGGATTTTTTGAGGATATTTGCATCTATGTTCATGAAAGAGATTGGCCTGTACTTTTCTTTTTTAGTTGCATCTTTCCCTGGTTTTGTTATAAGTATAATACAAGCCTCCAGGAATGATTTTGGGAAGATTGCTTCCTTTTCAATTTCATTGAAGAATTTGAGGAGAAGAGGGATTATATCTTCTGTAAAGTTCTTGTAGAATTAGGCTGTAAATCCACCAGGAACTGGACTGTATAAAATTCATTCTAAATATCCACATGCTGGGTACTGTAAGCCAAAACAGATGGAATTTGACATGCAGACTTGGAGTTCTTTAACCAGCAGCTTACTGGTCAGCACCTTTTATGTTATCATCCATAGCAAGGCTAAAACATTTGTGGTAAATTTTTATGTGAGGAATAAAATGTTGAATTTAAAGGTGAACTAAATCTCTTGTTGCCAATTCGAGCCTACCACAAGCTAGAAGACTGCCACAAAGAAGTATGGGCACTCCAATTTTTTTCATTTCTATGATCCACCTTATGATTCCTTTTTATATTTTAAAGAATACACACCAGTGGTAGAAAAAAAAACAGCATTAAAATGGTACGAAATTTCACTAAACAAAGTAAAAGGAACTCAACAATGTTTGCTGTATTGCATGAACTTATCATTCACAATAATTGTTCAGATAAGCAATGTTTGCATTTTTGTTTCTGACTTAGTAGGTTTGGATATATTCCTTAGAAGAGACTTCAAAATATGAAATGTTGCTTTTTGTCTTCTCTTCCTGCATTAACCTTACTTGTCCTTTTTCCTAACATTGCAGAATTGACTCTTACTTTATACAACTAATAAAAATCCCTACTATTTTTGAAGCAGTAGAGACACTGCACAATGTTGATAGTAATTCAGACTCATGGAACGTTTTAAGAATGATTTACAGCTCAATATTGTCATAATAAAGAAATGACAATCATTTACATAATTGTCACAACAGCATGAACTACCTTTATGTTTTTATTAATCATAGTACTATAAATGACCTTTTGACACATTTTCATGTATCCAGGTTCCACATATCTTACCTTACATAAGCTTCAAAATTTATGGAGCAGAAGAAAGTGGCAGAAGGAAAAAGCTTTGTAACTTAAGGAAACATTACTGCAAATGCCAAGTATTTAGGAAAGCTTCCTACTTTATTGACCAACACACACACACACACACACACACACACACACACACACACACGATACCTTCTAGCAATCATTTCCTTTTGTGTTTATTATAAGTATTCAGACCAATTATACCACTTTCAAAAATGTATATGTAAGGCAATGTCTTCTCCCAAAATCTAATATATGGACAGGCAAAATCAATTCACATCTATTTTTGTAGAGAGTACTGGTGTACTGACAATAGTATTGCCCACCATCTTATCGCCAAATCATCTTATCATAGTTGACTTTCCTAAATTCAGATAAGTCCTGAACATTAAGTCATGGGACACAGCCATGAACTTCTGAGGCTACTAACCTTGTAATACCAGTTGCCTTCAGTCCCTATTATATGAAGTCAAATCCTTCCATCTCATTCAAAAAGCAGATTCCAGATGACTCATAATGAAAAATTTGTCAATCTAATAACCCAATATCTGCCTGTGTTGCTTGGGGTGTGCATGTGTCCCAGCTTGCTAGTGGGATCAGCACGGGACTCCTGATTCTCTGACCACATGTGTAGTATACTCTCTGATCTAGCAGTTCCATATTTTCCAACCACACACATACCAGGATTTAAATAAATTGGACCTATCTCTAGACTTACACTAGGGCAGAGAATATCTAATCAATCCACACAATGATAACAACTGGTACTGAAACACATGAAAAATGCTCTGCACCACAGAGTTGGTGGGCAACCAACTTTATTATGAAGGTGGCTGATAAGGGATCATTCCCAAAGCATCAGCCCAGAGACAACTTTGGGCTCAGTTTATGTAGGTATTGCAAGCAGGAAATACAAAAGTTTAAAAGCGTGATAAATTTTTATTGGATAACATCAGTTTTTCTGGGTTACTGGGCAGAAAGTTTTTGAAATAAGTTATGAAACAGTGTGTGATGGAGGCTGGAAAGTGCAAGCTGTGCAGCTGGGTGCAGTTAGGCTGAGCCTGGTGATGTTACCTCTGGTGTAGTCAGGGCTGAGTGAGTCTAACAGAGGAGCATCAAGGAGGGCTGCATGACCTCATTTTGTCATCATATGGTGTCAGACTAATAGCTGATTTTTAAATTTTAAACTTTTTCAATTTTCCAACACAATACCAGATCTCATTGATAAAGTTCTTTATGTTAATTGCCAAAGCCAAAAGTCAATGAACAAGTGTCACTAGAAAAATTTTAATAAATCCAGTTTCCTGAATTTCCAAGTCTGTCTTCCCCTAAACTCAGACAAAGAATGCAATCATTGAA
>NW_004525045.1:272816-276222 GCF_000260255.1 Octodon degus
GAGTCAATCTATGTTTCATTTCTTTTCTTAAAAATCAAAATATAAGCTCACTATTTAGAGCAAAATGCAATGAAAGATAAACCACTAATTTATTCCCTGCTGTGAATGAGATTCAGGAACAGTGTCACCTTGAATTTACTTCTCTGAATTTTACAACATTCATATGAATTAATTAATATTAGAGAAGAAAACATACCTCAAGCAAAGGAAGTCAGAATATGGTGCTTTGAATGACAGTAAGATATATTTTCCCTTTAGTTTGCTTCTATATGAATCACAGTGTAGTCTAAGAAGTATTATTTTGTGTATGTTTATTTGAGTGTGGTATAGACTCAATTTTAATTTTTAGTGTTTCCGTGAAAGATAGTTATCTCTTTTTCTGATGCTGAAAGCTAATGTCTACAAGAAAAAGTTGAGCCATGGAAGACATAACTAAAAACTGTTAGAATGAGTAAGGACCAATATAAGTCTCTCTGATTTCCTATAGGTAACAGTGATTTCTAGGAAAAGTTAGTTCCACTTATCATAGAGCTAAACACATGTCTGGGCAAGCAGTCATACTGCAGGCAGAATCCAAGGTGGGGGGAGCAATGAAAGGTGTAACTTTCCTGACATGACAATGACATATCTACCTGAGAAACAGCAACAGGCCTGAGCACATCAGTACTCTTTCACAAACCTACAACAAAGTTGCTGTTTGGTTTCCAGTTCCAAAATTATGAAAAAGAATTCTAAGAAATGTAGTTGTGGTCACTGTCCAGTCACTGGACATATTATCTTTCATACGTATCTAAAAGGAAGAGTCTCTTTTTGCTCAAAATTTCAAGATATTCTGTACACACTCAGGGGGCTTCAAAACTTCAAAACATAAATGACACAGAATGGCAAATTGGGGGGAAGATGCATACAACACAGAAGCCACGAAGCAGAGAAAGAAAGGAGAGAGGTCTTAGAATATACCCTTCTCTGTCAATCCCCCATTGAACTGCCTCTTCTGAACAGGCTTCACTTCTGAACATGTGACCCTGGGGAATTTACTATGAAATCATAACCACAGTCCAGCTTAAAATTTACATATTCAGATCATCACGATAGCCCTTATCAGCATGATTTCCACTGAGATATATTTAAATTATAGAACTCTCACTGAAAGTCACACCAGTTGTTGCTCTAGTCATTTGGACACACCTAAGTAATTCTAAATATTCTCAGAACACTGCAGAGAAAGAAATATGCTAATTGATTTGTCATTTTGCTCGAGTGTTCCTGTTCTAATGTCTTAAATTGTATTGAATTCTTATTTTTCCTTTTAATCCATATATACTCTCATTACACTTAGCACTCCGGCTTCCATTTACTAAAAGATTACTTTAAATACATGGAGTGATGTAACGGGGAAATGGACGTGCTCTTGGCCTTACAGGACAACACACTGAAGTGCTCTATTTGCACACAAGGCCCAGTCATCCTCAAACATCCCTGTTCAAGCAACACACTGTTGTCCTCCTGCCACCAAAGCAGAGTCTTCTTCCTTATATGGAGAGGTAACCTTTAGTCAAAACATGTTCAGAGATATCAGTCTTTAAATCCTGTATTAAAGAGAAGATTTCTGGCCCAAGACTTGGAGATATCTGAGTCCAAAGTCTTTTCCTGTTCTCTCATGCTAATTCTGTCTATTCTCACCTTTCTCAGGAAATTTGGAAGACGTGATATAAAAGTGGGCCAGATTTGGTAAAGGGATCAGACTGCACTACAGAATATTCTCATTTAAAGAGAATACAGTTGTGACAGTAAAGTGAGACCAGAATTTAGAGTCAATAACTCGATTCCACACAAGGTGCCATGACTTCTGGCACTTTTATATGACTTTGTCTCCACAAGCCTTTGTTTGCTATGGCTCTATTTTCTATATTTATAAGAGATTCCAAAATGAATTGTCTTTGAAATAATAAATAAAATGATATCAAATTATGTGACGAATCACCCTAAGCAATGAGATTCTGAGTCACTATATTGAAAACGAGATCATTTTCATAACCAATATTTCCTGTCCTGCATTCAGAGACTTCCTGTCTCCACTTCCCCTTCTGGAGAGTCTAGCACAACACATGTGTAGTGAGTCAGAAGGGACTACTGTATGGCCACTGATAGTCTCTCAAACCCTTTGATCACAAGAAGATATCTTGTCAGCTCCTCCAATGTAATGAAAGTTGGGGCAGAGAGCAGCGCAAAAGACTGAAAAAGTGATCCAAGAGACCAGGGGAAAAACTGTGACCCTCATCTCTGTGGGAACTGATTGTGGGGTAGTGGTATCCAGTCCTCAATGCCTGGATCACTCTGGCTTTTCATCATTATAATGAAATGACTGAGGCAGGCTGCATCATAGAAAGAGGATTATTTAACTCACACTTCTGGAATTTCCAACACTTCTCTGTGGTGAATGTTTTCATGTGGAAAGGTCCTGAAGTAGCACAAGAGTTAACATGCCAAAGAGACAGAAAACATGTATTTTGATGAGTATCTCTGCTGGCATTTCTCCCTCTTCTTACAAAGCCACCATTATTTAGTTATGAGAGTCCTATCTTTATGCTCCCATCTAATTATTGTCACCTTCTAATATCCCTGTCTCTAGACACGATAGTCCAGATAAGTTCCTACTCTATTAATTCTTCACAAAGGGGATCAAACTTCAATACATGAAATCTTATATCATACTCAAATCCTTTCTAAATCATAAGAACTCTCTGAGAAATTAGAACATTATACATCCTCTTTCTGCTTTCAGTATTCTTATCAATTGGACCAATATTACAGCACGATAGTGTGTCAGTCAGCTTTTCTCTTGGTAGTTTTCCCATGAAAAACATTGTGGAAGAAGCCTATGGTGGTGGAGTAAACAAGTTGAGTTCATAGAAGGAAGCAGGGCATTGCAACTGTTCCAAAGAAGAAGGGGTGACAGACAAGAGATACTACCAATGGTAACATCTCCATGAATTGTCTAGAAACCCACAGAAGGTGGTACATTTTTAAAGCCATCTATGGCTCCCAAGACTATCAATTTGGAACACTAAAGATAAACCATGACATTCTATGCAATGTGAATTTGAATCCAAACACATACCTTACACTATACTCAATCTCCAAACAGTTTTATAATTCCTAAAATGTTACAACTATACTGGGTACAACTGAAATGCCTTAATTTGTTCTTAAAAGGCTAAATAGTCTCAATTGTCTCCAAATTATTGCTCAGATTACCAGATATGTGCATATGAAATTGGGAGGAGGAGGAGGAGGCGGAGGAGGAGGGAGAAGAAGAAGAAAAAGAAGAAGAAGAAGAAAGAAGAAGAAGAAGAAGAAGAAGAAGAAGAAGAAGAAGAAGAAGAAGAAGAAGAAGAAGAAGAAG
>NW_004525045.1:276575-278115 GCF_000260255.1 Octodon degus
TAAAACTATATCACTTTCCCCTCCCCTCCTGTCCTTTTCTTAATCCCAGTTGCTTCTTCTATTCGGGCAGATTATTTCTCTTCCACAAAATTCATTTTACCTTTCAGATTTTACTTATTCTTTCAGGTTCTTACCCTAGCAACGCAATAAACTGTTTGCACATGTAGTTCTGGTTCATTTCACTTATGATTAGAGTTTCTAGCTGCCAACTTTTACCTATCAATACATTGAATTTATCTTTTCTTCAGCTGAGTAATGCTCATCCATATAAAAGCACCACATCTTCTTTATCCATTTCTCAGTTGATGAGTGTTCAGGTTGTTTCCAAGATTTAGCTACGACAATTTGTGTTGCTATAAACATGGATGCATAATATTGCTGTGCTACCGTGTTTTCAGTTCATTTGGAAGGATACCCAGGAGAGGAATAGCTCGGTTAAATGAGAAATGAAATTCTAGTATTGTGACTAATCTCCATACTGATTCCCATAATGATAGTAATACACTCTCATGAATAATGAAGAAGTGTTCCTTTCTCCCCAGAGCCTCTCCAGAATTTGTTATTGATTGACTTCTTGATGACAGTCGTTCTTTTTGGCATAAGATGCAATATCAGTGTTGCTTTAATATGTATCTTTTGAGTTACCACTGATGTCATACTTTTTTCCAAATATTTATTTGTCACTTCTATCACTTCATCAGAGAAGTGTATATTCATCTCAGATGCTTATTTTTGGATTGAATATTCGAATTTTGAAGGCCTGATTTAGTTTAATTCTTTATATATTCTCATCTCAGTTACTCTTCTCTCACTTCTGGGAAAAATATCCGACACTCAAAATGAAGGAAGGAAAGGATTATTTAGCATATACTTACTGGAGGTTTCAGTCCATACTCAAATGGTTCCAAGGCAGCCTGGTACATGGCAGAGGGCAGCAACTCATGGCTGCAGAGGGAAGCAAAGCAGTAAGAGCAAAAGGGAGGAATAACAGCAACCATGGCAATAGAGAGCCAGTCTGTCTCCCTTAAATTGCATTCAGGATATCTGCTCCAGTCTAAGCATAGTAATCACACCCATAATCATGGCAGCACTTACACCGTAATCCCAGTGGACTATGAATTAATCATAAGACATAAAAGTCTGCCCCATTACTGCATGAAGCTTTGGGGGGACAACTAGACACAAAACATAACAATTCTAGATAAAAGTTTTTTGTCAGAGGGACACTTGGCTATAATCATTTCCCAATTTGTAGGTTTCCTTTTCATTCTGTTGGTGATTAGGTTTTTGTTTGTTTGTTTGTTTGTTTGTTTTTGGAAGAACCAGGGATTGAACTCAAGCTCTAGTATTTGCGAGGCAAGAGCTCATTTTGCTGAGCCAAATCCATGGCCCAGGTGATTATTTTTGTCATGCAGAAACTTTACAAATAACTGAGGGAGAGCATTCTGCTACACTGCGCCAGCGGGACCAGTCCCAGCCCAGGCTGGACCCTCTCCCAGCCCCTCGGGCCGCCCCCCACGACTCCGCAGTGCCTCCCCCA
>NW_004525045.1:286394-293280 GCF_000260255.1 Octodon degus
GCCAAATCATCTTATCATAGTTGACTTTCCTAAATTCAGATAAGTCCTGAACATTAAGTCATGGGACACAGCCATGAACTTCTGAGGCTACTAACCTTGTAATACCAGTTGCCTTCAGTCCCTATTATATGAAGTCAAATCCTTCCATCTCATTCAAAAAGCAGATTCCAGATGACTCATAATGAAAAATTTGTCAATCTAATAACCCAATATCTGCCTGTGTTGCTTGGGGTGTGCATGTGTCCCAGCTTGCTAGTGGGATCAGCACGGGACTCCTGATTCTCTGACCACATGTGTAGTATACTCTCTGATCTAGCAGTTCCATATTTTCCAACCACACACATACCAGGATTTAAATAAATTGGACCTATCTCTAGACTTACACTAGGGCAGAGAATATCTAATCAATCCACACAATGATAACAACTGGTACTGAAACACATGAAAAATGCTCTGCACCACAGAGTTGGTGGGCAACCAACTTTATTATGAAGGTGGCTGATAAGGGATCATTCCCAAAGCATCAGCCCAGAGACAACTTTGGGCTCAGTTTATGTAGGTATTGCAAGCAGGAAATACAAAAGCTTAAAAGCATGATAAATTTTTATTGGATAACATCAGTTTTTCTGGGTTACTGGGCAGAAAGTTTTTGAAATAAGTTATGAAACAGTGTGTGATGGAGGCTGGAAAGTGCAAGCTGTGCAGCTGGGTGCAGTTAGGCTGAGCCTGGTGATGTTACCTCTGGTGTAGTCAGGGCTGAGTGAGTCTAACAGAGGAGCATCAAGGAGGGCTGCATGACCTCATTTTGTCATCATATGGTGTCAGACTAATAGCTGATTTTTAAATTTTAAACTTTTTCAATTTTCCAACACAATACCAGATCTCATTGATAAAGTTCTTTATGTTAATTGCCAAAGCCAAAAGTCAATGAACAAGTGTCACTAGAAAAATTTTAATAAATCCAGTTTCCTGAATTTCCAAGTCTGTCTTCCCCTAAACTCAGACAAAGAATGCAATCATTGAAAATTGAGATTTTACTTGTACTATGGCCCCATCACAGAAAACCATATGATTCTTTCTGCAATATACTTCAAGCAAAGTTTATTCTTTTGTAATATCTTCCTATAGAAAATCCTTATCAATTTCAGGACACAGTTTTAAATAAATATCATTTCCATTGTAAAAAGAATTTGTAAGAGGAGCATTCAATAGGTTCATGTTAGAGTTAAAGAAAGAAAGAAAGAAAGAAGATAAATATATATTTAGGTATATATTTATCCTATATATATATATAGGATAGCTTGGATAACTATACTGCTGTTATATGTTGCTCTATTGAGAGTAGATATTAATGCTTAAATTTTCTCTCCACTTTAATATCATATAGCTTTTTAAAAATAAAATTTACATGCTTGCAGCTGCTAATCTAAGCCATTTATTTGAAGATAGCATTCAGCAATATAACGACAATTGTTGAATTTCTATTATAATGTAAGGTGAAATTCTGTACATTTTCTAGGGTTTTTAACTACTTTTTATTCTCTTTTAAAAAACACGCTTAAAAACATTCAGAGGATATCTGAGGAATTCATTCATAAGGTCAAAGAGGTTGCATTTGCACTTTCTCTAGGAAACATGAAAAAGTACATAAGAAAATCCAAGTAAAACACTGCAATCGAAGACATCAAGAAACACTTCAGCATTTTCAAGGCATGAATCTAATGGAATAATGTACAGAATAGGGTAGTAACATTCTAGGAGGCTAAGCAACATTGTCTCTTAAAACCGCACATATCTAATGAGAGGTGAGGCTCTTCATCCCTAAGACACTCCACTTTCCAACTTTCCAGGATTTCCTGAATACTTCTGTCTCCACCTTCATTCTCCTAAGAAGAATCCTGCAGCGCCCTCTGAAGGGCCAGCTTGAGACTCTTGTGCTGCTGCTTAAAGGAGCCAATTAAGAAATAAATGATGGGGTTAGCACAACTGTTAATACAGGACAGGACAATTGTGACTGACAGAAGATGACCACAAAGGAAGTCATTAAGACCAATTGGAAACCAGTATAGTAGGAACCAGTAAATTCCAAAGGGCAGGCCACAGATGAGGAAGACCAGGACTGTGAGGAGAATGGTCACATAGAGCCTAGAGAGAGGCATTCGTCTGGAACCATAAAGGATCCTGACCAAAATGGTTAGGCTGGACACAGATAGAGTTAGTAATAAAAGAAAGAGCCATGCAACTACAATGAAATCAACCAGTCTCAACTTATCAACACCATGAAAGAAAGCAGAGTAGTAATATTCTAGGACGCTAAACAACAGGGACAGGGTCCAAAGCAGGGCACACATGGCAGCTGACATTTGTCTTGGACGGTGGCAGCGGTACCAGATGGGCCATAGGACACAGAGGCAGCGCTCTATGCTAATGGCACTGAGGATGCTCAGACCTGTAATGTATGGAATAAGGACTATGGACATAATGATAAAATAAGTTCTGTTATAGCAAATGATAAACAGGGAGTTAATAAGCTGGCAGCAGAGGAGGAGGAAGTCAGATGAAGCCAAGTTGAGGATGTAGACTGAGATGGCGTTCCTGTGCATGCAGCATCCCAGGAGACTGATGACCACTCCATTTCCTGCCAGGCCCACTAGGGCAATGATAACAATCAGCAGATCTGGGATCCAAGTCTCATTACAACTTACAAATGAGTATATGTTGTACATGTCATTTTTATCCATTGTTTCCTCTACTAACCCATTTGTTGTTTGTGTTGTCACAGTCATAAACACCTCACTGGAGTACCTGAAAATACAAACAATTTTGAGAGCATGAAGTATGGTAACTTATTCTCAAGACCACCCTGTTATATGAAAATTATTGTACATATTGTAAAAACAGAAGGGTAATAATGTTTAAGTAATAACTTAAGTTTGGTGGTCCTGGATTAACTTGTGGTATATATGAATATGGTCTTTATTGACTCTAAACACTAATCTTTCTCTTCCAAAAATGAGTTTTCTAAAGTACCAAGGAACTGAAAAACAACTCTATATGCTGGGGCTATGACCCAGCACTATTCTACCCTGGACCAGAAAATTTTTTCTCAATTGAAGGAATACATAAGGATATAGAAGAAGTTGCAGCATCATCCCTAAGGTTTCCTTCATGGAGAAAAACAGAAAACCTTTCTTTGGAGATGTTAAGTGAATATAATCTCTGTCTGGAAGCGTTTGTGGATGGTTGGGCCCAGAGAGCTAGAAATCACAATCCATGTCAGCCTTGAAAATGAGGGTACATTTATATTCCCAGGGCACAATGTTATGTCACATTTTGAACTGAATATTTCTTTAGGAAGTGAAAGAAATCATGAGAATCCTTACAGTTGCAGATGATTCAGGTTAAATGGGAAAAATAATATAAAACGTATATATCATGTTAAGAAGATTTCACTTATAATAGTTCTTGTGCACATAGCTGTGGTTATAAGAATTGCTTGTGTTTGCCCAAATATCTAAAGTTGACCACTAAGTGCTTTAAAGTGAGGACTAAGCATGGATTTACCTAGGAATTAGAAGCATCTCAAGTCACAGAGGAGGCTTAAATTATTCCACATGTTAGAAGAGGAATTGGTGACTTAGAGTGATATCCAATGGTGTCAAGTAATGAATTATACTGGCATCTGAGTGTCGAGCAAAAGAAGTATTGGAAATATGGCAATGGCCATGGGAAACTGTGGAGTGTACAATGGAATCTACTCTATCCAGTTCATTGTCTCTTAGATGTTCTTGGTATAGTTCCTTTGGTGAAGGCTTTTGCAGAAAAGGAGTCAGGAGAAAGCAGAGACAGGCAGGGTTTGTAATATGAAGAGGTATGTTTATGAACACACCTATTACAAATACAGTACCAGCCTGCAGTTTCATGAGTAAATAGTAGCTGAGAGCACATTAGGTATTGTGTTAGATTTTTTTTGGGGGGGGTTGTTTTTGTTTTTGCTTGTTTGTTTGTTTTGTTTTGCCTGTACTTAGGGAAGGGTCTACAAGGTGTTCAGGGTCTCATTATTAGATTGGACTCATAGTGATTCTCCTGTTTACAGCCTCCCAAATGCTGGGATGGCAGGTGTGCACCACCACACCCAGTCTCAATTGCTGTCTCAGTGGGATCTAGGGGCAGGTCAGCATAGCAGGATTGGGGATCAAACCTCTGTCTCTGTCTGCCTAAGCAGGCACTTTAATATGCTGAGCTAATTGGTGCACCTTAGGGCATTGTTTTCTAATCATCTCAAATCTGTAGAAAGGAAAAATTAGTATTTTTTCTGTTTTGGAGATAATGGAATTCGGCACAAAAAAAGGAATTTGTACTTAGTCTCACCACGTGGATTTGGATGCAGTGCATCTGCCCTAGGGGCCACACTTTGATGGTGCCTTTGGACCCACTACTGCTGTTTGTCAGGTATCAGGAGATGAAACAAAAGTAGAGAAGTAATGTCAAGATAAAGACAACAATAAAATTTTAGATGAAAATTAAATGTAGCATAGGTGAATTCTATAAATCAAGAAAAAGAGAAGATAAACAGAGCATGAGGAACAATAGTATAGAATTCAAATATCAAAAAATTGTAAAATCCAAGGACCCTGACTTGTCCCAAAAGGCAGTTATAGCCTTAAAATTGTGAATATACAGCTGAGCCAGACATAAACAATTTGAAAAATAATGCATGTTTCTCTGACCTGAAAGGAGACATCCAAATTGAATGCATCCCCCATGCATTCCCTGAGAAAAACAAGCTCCTGCAGTTCAAGTAGAAATGAGAGTAAATAGAAGTTCTATCATCCCCAGTAAGGCATCTATTAGTTTGAACGCCTGTTTCTAGGATGTGATGTTTACCTCATCACACTTGAAGCTCCATAAAAGATTATTTCTAGATGTTTTTATTTTTGTACCCTGAGATTTAACATGTACTCCTTAAAAGTAATCTGGTGTGGTGCACTCACTTAACATGGGAAGAAGCTGAGTGCTATGGTATATGTCTAGTTTGTCCCACCCACAAACCTTATGCAGTCATGGGGAAGATTTCTGGAGGGTGTGATTAACTCATGATCCAATGCTGGGATTATGTGTGGGTGGGTGCTACACCCACCCTGGGATGGATAGACTGAATGCAATATAAGGAACAGAGAGAGGCTTTCTCTCTACCACTATTCTTCCCTTTTGGCTCTGTTTTTGTTATTTTCTTTTGCCATGAACTTCTATCATCTGCCTTGTGCCATTCTGCCTTCCAGACAGTTGTTCCTCTCCTCGACATTTTTCCAAAAGAACTTAAATCATCATACCACACTGTTATATGTGCACTCATGTGTATAGCAGTGCAATTTTTCATAGCTAAATCTTAGAAACAACACTAATGCACATCAGGTGAGGAATGGTAAAAATGACGCAGTATTTTTACACAATGGACCATTACTTAGCTATAAAAAAGGGTAAATTTGAAGATTTTGCAGATAAATGGATGAAACTAGAGACTGTATTGGTAAGTGAAATAAATCAGACCTTGATTTGCAAACATTGCTTTGTCTCACTAGTGTGAGAACATGCAAAAATAAATAAAAGGTACAAGATGTACTGTGAAAGTGAATGAATTTGTTCTATGGGAAGTAAACCTGGGATGAGGAAAAGGACAAAAGAAAGAAGGGAAAAAAGATATATTTAGGTACTCATGCAGGATAATTTGGATCATTGTATGCTAACTTCTGGTCTTTTCAACAGAGCAGTTGATGCGTTTTTTTTTTTTTTCTTCTTTTTATTCTTTCTTTTAATTTCTTGCAACATATTATTGATGATTTTGTTTCATTTCATTTCTTTTAAACCGATTTTACAAGTTTATATTTGGTAAACTAAACAACTGATTTGAGGATAATATCATGCAGTAGAGCAATCATTGTTGAAGTTCTATTACTTTGTTTGGTGAAATTTTGTATGATTAATAAGGCAACAATTTTACTATTTTCTATTCAAAAACCAACAAAGAAAGTTTTGATTCCTTAATTCTGGGTGTTTGGTATTTTATTCCAGCAACAAGAGAAAAGTAACAAAGAAACTGATGTTTCAATAGATATTTGAATTTTTCTGAGAACATATCCTAATAGCATGCACTATGCCAGTGAGGGGAGCCTTGTAAAAGTGTTTTCAACTGTTCTCTACAGGTCAATTTTTAATTTATGAGGATCTCCCAGAACACATTATCTCAAACTAAGTCTGAGATGAAGTTAGAAGCCTGAAACACAGGGGCCTGGAGTTCAGCCCCCTGGCTTGCGAGGTCGGCCCTGTCCCCGGGGCATGCTGAGGGCCATTGGGACTGGGCGTGGGTGCCTATAATCCTAGCACTTGGGAAGCTGTAAACAAGAAGATCCCTATGAGTCCAATCTATGCAGTGAGTTACTGTACACACTGTACACACTGTCATCAATAAATAATAATAATAAAATAAATTTTAAAGAGAAGCCTGAGAGACTTCTACGATCACCTTCATATTTATTCTCCTCTTTTGTAATACAATAATTTTCTAAATTTTAAATCGCAGAAAAGTTCTAACACTTCTTAGGCATCATTGATTCTGGATTGCACCCTGTGGGAAGAAGATAAGGGTGGTGTAACTAACTCCAGAGTCATGGCATTGATTGACAAGGAATAGTTTCTTCCCTTCTGCTTCTTCCTCAAGGATGTAAAGCTGATACACTAGGGTCTATGTGGGACCACAGGAGTGATGGTGCCTCTTTGGGAAGCAACAATGTGAGGAGTCTTTGAGGCTGCTGCCTTGGAGAATCCATGAAAGTTCTAAAAGATTTCCTGATCAAGTCATTACTCTATTTGAGTAGCCAAATATATG
>NW_004525045.1:294675-295679 GCF_000260255.1 Octodon degus
ATCAAGTCATTCAAGGCTCACCATCGACTCTATTCCTCACATTTAGGCTAGTTTCTTTATAATGGTTGTAAGATAAACATGTATAGGCTTTCACTTCAAGTGGCAAAGACATAAAGGTATGCAAGGTAAATTTCCCTAAATAGAACTCTCTGGTGGCCACTGCTTGCTACCTTTAACATTTATATTTGTTCTATCACTATTAGCTTGATATATTTATGTTTCAATATTCAATTTATCAGTATGAACCAGTGATTTTGGTTTCCTTGTAAAATATTAATTTTGTTTTTCAGAATTAGGGATTGAACTCAAGCCCCTGTGCTTGCCAGGCAAGTGCTTATTCTACTGAGCTATATCTCTATCTCATGGAATTTTCTATTTATTTTGACTCAGCCAAGATATGCCAAACTAATAATAGGTAGCATCTTTAAACTCTTGCTAGATCTTCTGTTTTGGTGATTTATGGTTATTTGTTTTTTTCATTTTAGCAAGACAGTACCTTCATGCTGAACTACATGCCCAGATGCCCCCTTATTTTCTTATCAAGATAAGGCTTTCTTAAGGTTCCCAGACTCACAAAGTTGCCCAGGCTTGGTTTAAACTTTTGATCCTCTGACCTCAGGCTCCCAGAGTACTGTGATTATAAGAATGTGCCACAGGTCTCAGCTATTGTTTCTAATGTAATTGAATTAAAAACTGAATCAGACATGAACTTTAGAATAGAATTTTATGAGGAATTATGTTTGTTTTCAATCCTTTGCTTTTTTCTAAGGTTCAAGGGCTTAATGGCTTTGTCTTCCATGAGGCACTGCCAGGAAATTCTGTAGAAACTTTCAGCAGTGAGACTTGTGGGAAGGCCTTAGGCTATGGGAGTTCTTCTCAGAAAGTAGTTCTCATATGAGCCCTTGAGTTGAGAAGAGAGGATTATTGTAAGAAGACCAAGCTTCACTCCATCCAATTCTTTATGATTCCAAGATATTAATATGATCTCTATTTTTTCTCATCCT
>NW_004525045.1:295779-296768 GCF_000260255.1 Octodon degus
GAGCTAAACAAAACTTCTTACTTCATAAATGCCCTGTGTTTATTATTTCTCCATAGACTCAATCTTAATATACACTCAGAAATCGCTTTCAATAGATTAATTCAGCAAATGTGTAAAATATACTTTGTGTCCACCCAATTTTTATATGAAAAAATTCTAAACCAATAACTCAAAGTATGACTATGCTTCAAGATAGAATATTAAAGAGTTAATTAAGTTAATAAGAAGAAATGAGTGGAGGCTTTCTCCAACATGGGAGGTGTCCATATGAGAAGACAGGGTGAGGGCACAAATACATTGAGATGAGATCATAATAACTGAGGCACAAATTGAGGAAATTTGTCACCAGTTGGACTGTAGCTAGGAATCCTGTGTTAAAATATTTTTAATGAAACAATATAATATAATATATATAGCATACATCATGACATTTTAAAGTATAAAATGTGTAATGTTCATACCACTATGTCAGATTTTTCACCTCAAGCATGCAGCATTTGTTTGTGTTGGAAATACTCAAAGAATATTGAATATGCTGAAAGAAATTGGAAACATGGTGCTTTAGTGACAACTGCAATCTTCATGAAGAAATATACGGTTAATTGAAATTAGGTTTAGATTAATTTTGAATGTATGTTGTGAATTCTAAAGTAATCACTAATTCTTCCAGAAATCTAATGAATATTCTGAGAGATATGAAAAAGGTAATCATAGAAAATGTTCAATTATGCCCAAATAGGGCAAATAGATTAAAAAAGAGTGAACATAAATGATAAAGGTAATGCAGTGAATATAATTACAAATAGGGTAGTTTTACTAATAATAACTTAAAGATGAATAGTCTAAAATAACAATGCTAAGACAAAGGCCCTTAGGCTAGTTTTGTTGTTATTGTTATTAAAGAAAATAAGCTAACTTAATAGAGTCTCCAAAAAAATCTTTTGTTTTCAATTTATGTATTTTTTATAATTTTATTCATTTTAATGAGA
>NW_004525045.1:297034-297541 GCF_000260255.1 Octodon degus
ATGAGGGAAAATGTAATGAATACCCATTGTATCAGTGAGCCAAAAGCTTATAAGAGGAAAGAAATTATGAAGATTTGAGCAGAAATTAATGCAGTGGAGGTTAAAAATGCAGCAAAAATAAATAGTGAATCAGAGATTTTTCTTTGAAACACTAAATTTAGAATTACTTAGTCAACTTTATCAAAAAAGGAAGAAACATCTTAAATCCATGAGTTTAGGATGAAGTCAAAACAGATATTAAAGAAATCTGGAATATCTTCTGTACCTATTTCAAGAAACTGTATTTTCATAAAATGGAAAATGCATAAGAAATGGACATATTTTTAAATAGATATGAATTACCAATGCTGAATCAAGAAGATACAAAAATTGTAAATAAAAATATCAGTGAATGAAATTAAAAACGTAGTTAAAAACTTAACATCAAGGAAAATTTCAGGTCCGATGGATTAACAGTTCAGTTCCACAAGAAATATAGAGATATAATAAATTCTCAAACTAGTTAAT
>NW_004525045.1:299887-300371 GCF_000260255.1 Octodon degus
AAAAGCAATATCTAATGTATTATTATTATTATTATTATTATTATTATTGTAACCATCCTACTACTAAACTGTTTTGAAACTGTCTTATTGCTATTTGGTTCTGAATAAGATTAAGAGGAAAAAAAGGAAGTCTTGCAGGTCTGATCATAGATGAAACAGATAATGCATATTGTCATTAGTTTAATTTAATGATGTCACATTGCATACACATAGCTAAATATTACAAGCTAGTACATATATTTATGATTTCTACTGTTAAAATATATTTCAAAAATTCTATATTAAAGTATTTGTAACACTTTCATTTAGCACAGCCAAAATTAGAAGAACAAATTGTTCTCCTCTTTTTTTTTTCGGATTCTTGATATTTTATTCTGGTATTTTGTTAAGTAGGTAGTTTGGTAGTACTGGGGATAGAACTCATAATGTTTCAATTGCCATGCAAGAAATGAAGCAACTGAGCTATCTACCCAGCACAGATTCA
>NW_004525045.1:327355-328208 GCF_000260255.1 Octodon degus
TTTGACTTTCAGCTTATGAATTTCTTTATGAGTTAAGTGTTTTTCTTTAATACAGCATATTATTGGATTTTGCTTCCCAATCCACTGTGCCAGTGTATTTCATTTAATTAGTGAATTGAGTCCATTTACATTGATGCTTATAATTGAGATGTATTGAATTACAATGGACATGTTATTTACCTAGTGTTATTTACTCCTTTTATTCTTGTGTTTATTTAGTAGGTTCCTTCTGCTCTCGTTTTTGGAGTTCTGGTCAGTTTGGTCCCTCTCTATGTCATCTTTATTAGTCTGTGTAGGGTTGCTTTGTCATCATGAAATTCTTTAGTTGTTCTTTGTCATGGAGGTATTCCATTTCTGCATCTAACTTGAAAGAGAGTTTTGTGCTGTATAGTAGTCTGGACTGGAATTAGTTTTATTTTATTCATTTATTTTATTTATTTTTTTTTTTTTTTGGTGGAACTGGGGATTGAACTCAGACCCTAGCGCTTACCATGGAAGTGCTTATTCCACTGAGCCATCTCCCCGGCCCCCCCAAAGCATCATTTTTTTTTCAAAGTCCTATTGATAAACAGACAGCAATGAGACAGTCTCAAATCGAATCGGAAGTACAGTTTGAACAAACAATACACTGCATACATTCCTCTTAGTGGTCAATTGCTGTACAAGAAGTGGACTTGTGGAGCTATTTACAAACACCATTAGAAGAAATCATTCTATTTATTAAGAGAATGCAACTACATATCTATCCCAACCACTTCGAATACATAAATACAAAATGGACATTCATCGGTATACCCCATTTTTTCTAAGTTCCGTTATTGAATATTATAGGTGTGTAAACTCAGCAAAATAT
>NW_004525046.1:0-2305 GCF_000260255.1 Octodon degus
AAATAAATAAATAAAAAACACTTAACTCAGAATTAAATTAATAAGCTGAAAGTCAAAGAATGGAAAACAATACTCTATGCTACACGAACACAGAAAATCCTTAAGTTCTGTTTCTTTCCATTTAACTGTGTCTATTATACCTTTCAGAGAGAAAAATGAGAAAAGTTAGGAAATAAGGTAGGGGCATAATCATACATATATAAAAGATGGACAAGGTAATACTCCTAAGAATTTTGATCAGATTTTTAAAAATAGCAGTTAATGGGTAGAATTCTCACCCAGACTAACTCTATGTTGATATCTGTGAACTAAGCAACTACATTGAGGACAGCAATGTGTAATACTAAAACCATGCTTGAAATACTTGTCATCTTGGTCTTCTACATGTGTGCCATTTCTAATGTCATATCCATTGTTACTATACTCTCTTTAAAGTAATTTTTAAAGGTAATGAAAGAATCTGAGAGTCAAAAATAAAAATTTAGAATTTCTTGTAAACATTGGGTAATATTGAATTATATGTCCCCTCTTGCATAACTATATGTGTTAATCTGAGCAACAGATTTGAAGATAAAAATAGATAACATGTCAATCACTATTAATCAGCTATTCTTATTTTGAAAATCTGTGACATACGTATTATTATATGTTACCCTGTTTCTGTCTTTGCTTTTGTCTTTCTTGATTTTGTTTTTACTCTTCAAAATAAAAGAAAAATATAATATAAAAGAAAATAAACTTAGATAAATAAATAATTACCCTATGTCAGGAAAAAAGAACACAAAAAAGGCCAGTGAGATAGCTCAGCAGATGAAGCAGCTGCTTAGGCAAGCACAGGGACCCAGTTCAATCTTGGCACCAAAGGCCACACTGGCCCCACCCCTGGGCATGCTGAGATGGCCACCAAGACCAGGCATAGTGGAACACGTCTGTAATCCCAGCACTGTGGAGGCTGAAATCAAGAGGATCACTACAAGTCCAAACTTGATAGTGAGACCCTGTTCCAAATACATTTTTAAAAAATAAAGAATAGAAAAAAGCAGGGATAAATATTCTATTTGCAGACAATGTAAACTTCCACTGAAGACTCATAAAGAGAAACAAGGTCCTCACATGCTTGTTAAGAAAAACTCCATGAAGTGATAACAATCATAAATATATGTGCACAAAATACTAGCACACACAATTACATAAAACAAAGGTTATTAACAGACTAAAAACTCAAATAAGCACTAGCACAATTACAATGGAAGGACATAGTATCCCACTATCATAAATAAACATACCAAATGACAAAAAATCAACAAATAAATATCAAAACTAAATCATACCTTGAATTAATGGACTTCATAAATGTCTACAGAGTGTTATTCCCTACAAAAGATACACATTCTTTTCAGTTGTACATGGGACTTTCTCCAGAATATACTATATATTAGCCCAAAAAACATGTTAAGTAAGTAAAGAGGAACAGAAACCATCCCATGCATATTTTCTAATCATTGTGTGATGAAATTGGAGATAAATAGTGGAAGAAACCAAAAAAACTACATAAACACATGGAAATTAAACAATGCCTTCTTGAACAACTATTAGGTCACAGACAAAATTAGTAAAGAAATAAAACAGTATCTACAATTATACAATAATGCAAATAACAACACAGTGAAACTTCTGGACCAATGAAAGCAATCGTCTGAGGGAAATTGATAGCAATGACTCCTAGCATTAGGAAAACTGATTGTCCTTAAATAAATAATATAATATTGAAACTAAATCTTCTAAAATAAAGAAAAAATCAAACCCAAAGATTATATGAGAGAGGAAATTATAAAGATAAGAGCAGAAATTAATGACCTTGTGACTAAGAAAGCAATACAAAGAAACAAAGTTCATTCTCAGAAAGATTAAATAAAATTAATGCATCTTTAAACAATATTATCAAAAAGACAGAGGAAAAGACTCAAATTCAGAAATGAAAAGTGGGCAGCAGGGAGATAGATCAGTAGAATAAGCGCTTGCCTGGCAAGCACAGGGGCCTGAATTCAATCCCCATTTCTGAAAAAATAAAAGAAAGAAAGAAAGAAAAGAAAAGGGTAATATCACAGTGAATGTTTTGGAATTCTAGAAGATGATCAATACCTACTTTGAGTACCTGTCCTTTAATAAGATGGAAAACACTGAAGTAATAGATTCCTAGACACATGAATTACCCAAACCGAACCAAGAAGATACAAAAATTCTAAATGTTCTGATATCAGTCAATAAAATTTAAAATGTAATTAAATCTTACCAGCAAATAAAA
>NW_004525046.1:2970-3756 GCF_000260255.1 Octodon degus
CAAGTACTTGTTCTACTAAGCCATCTCCCTGGCATCCACTATAGTTCTTGAAAATTAGCCAGAGCAACTGGCTAAAAGAAAAATAAAAGGAATAAGGATAAGAAATAAAGAAGTAAAATCATTATGATTTACAGATGAGGTGATACTCTACATAGAAAACCTCAAAAACTCCAAAGAAAGACTTGTAAATTTAATTAACAAATTCAATACCATAGCTGGGTACAAACTCAAAACTCAGAAATCAATTGCATTCCGATACACTAACAACAAAAGTACTGAAAGAGAATATACATAAATCACAAAACTTTCACAACTGAATTCAAAAAATGAAGTACTTAGAAATCAATCAAAGATAGTAAAAGATCTACACATTAAGTATTGCAGTACTCTGAAATAGTATATTGCAAAGAATATCAAAAATGGAAAGCTATCCCTTGCTTATGGGTAGGAAGTACCAATATAATAAAAATAGCCACACTTTCAAAGTTAATGTACTCTTTCGTGGAACCCCAACCAAATTATGATTAGCATACCTTATAGAACTCCAGGAAACATTCCCAAGATTTATTTGGAACCAGAAGAAATCTAGAATAGCAAAACAAAATTCTTGGCAACAAAAGCAAGGTAGAGGGAATTACTTCTATCTAAATTTTACAAAGAACTAAAATAAATTAGGCCTCAAAAATTTAAAAACCCACTGGCCAAATAGCTCAGTGGATTAAAATACCTGCAAGCCAGTGCAGGGGCCAAGAGTTCCATCCCCAGGCCTGCCATGCCAGCCCCACT
>NW_004525046.1:6036-7378 GCF_000260255.1 Octodon degus
TAGAGGAAAATGACCTTCTCCACTCTTGGTGGAAGTGTACACTGGTACAATCACTGAGTAAATCAGTTTGGAGTTTGCTCACAAAACTAGGACTACAGCTCCCAGTTGACCCAGCTATTCCCTTTCTGGATATCTTCCCAAAAGAATTAAAAACATTATACAACAGCAATATATGCACACCGTTGCTTATAGCACCACACTTTGCAATAACTTAATCTTGAAAACAACTCAAATGCCCAACAACTGATGAATAGATTAAAAATGTGTTTTTATACAATCACGTGTCCTTCAATCATAAAGAAAGATGAACTTTAGACATTCATATCTAAATGGAAAGACCTTGAGAGTATACTCTTATGTAAAATAAATCAGACATACTTGCAAATATCACATTGTCTCTCTGGTGTGAGAATCTGGAAGTGTAAATAGCAATTAACATGTATAAAAGAAATCGTGAAATAGAAAGAAATTTTTCAAAAGGGAAAGGGAACTAGGGAGAGAGAAGGGAGCCCCTGAGCAAGACAATAGTGAGGTATTTTCTGCATAACACTTCTCATCCCTATGGCAATGAACAGAGCTTATTTTCACATAATGCCTTATTTTTTGGAGAAATAGAGGCTGACTCCCAGTAATTAAAGTCCTGAAAGCAACTCTATAGACAGATAGACTATTCCATTCATGTTAGTCCATGATAAATATAAAAGAAAAAAAAAACAGAATCCATTGCAAAATTTCTAAAAAATATGTTATTAATAAAAACCTCTAATTTAGGCACAGAACCAATGGAAAATTGCCACAGCATCCAGTATGGTTTATATTCTAATCCTGAACATGGGACTATCTAACCTACACTGTAAGTGGGATCCTGAGTAAATAAACCCCTTATGTCTGGGACAAGGTTAAGGATGTGGATCAACCAAAAATAGCCTCAAAAGTAAAAGAACAAATTATTTTTCATGAGCACAATTTACTTTCACCATCATATTAGTGCTTGATAAATTAAAAACTGTCTAGGATTCAAGCAAAGTAACACTCTGATGTAACCTTAAACTTGGTGATAATCTAAATATGGAGGGGAAAAAAAACAGTTCTTTTCTCAGGAAGCTTTTGAAGCTCCCCAAGAGTAGGTGGCTGGCATGCCCACCATCTGCATCCTGGGCATTGGCATTGTTATCATTGTGCAACGTAGCAACAGAAAAAAATATCCATGCTTGAACAGCATACTCTGAAGAGCTGGGGGAAGGAGTTTCTAAGGAAAGCAATAAAAGGAGAGAAGTTATTCTTGCACAGTATGAACTCATAAAGTCCAATATCCAGCAAGATTGTCTCAAGGAAATTAGGG
>NW_004525046.1:8358-9281 GCF_000260255.1 Octodon degus
AAACTTCTAAACTTCTCAAGTTGCCACAACATATGTATCAACAACTACAGGCCCCAACTACAAATAGATTGCAACTTCTAACTCCCAACAGACTAAGACTGACATCATATGACTATTGTTACAGATGTTGTTATGGTGTATGTAGTTGTTCCCCAAAAGTCTCATGAAGTCATGGGGCGGCTTCTAGAGTTTGTGATTAATTCAGGATCCAATGCTGGGATTATGAGTGTGAGTGATTCTGAGACAGTATAGAGTCCTATACCCATGGATAGCTAGAATGCAACATGAGGAAGGGAGAATGCTTTTCCTTTTTGTTCTTTCTGTTTTGCTGTCTTCTGTGGTGTTGAACTGTTGCCCCTGTGCCATGATACCCTTCCTTGGAGCCAGCTGAGCATGGACTGAAACCTCCACAAAATGTGAGCTAAATAAACCTTTCCTTCCTTAACTTTGGGCCTCAGATATTTTGACCCAGCAATGAGAGAAAAGTAACAAAGACAGAATTATATTGTCCTGAATAAGTGGTATCCTTTTTTTACAACATAGAAAAATATCAGTCATAGCTCAAATATCATGTGATTCCCTTATATGAAAAAATAAAGTATAAATAATTTAAAGAGCAAAATAAAAGGTATATTATAGAAAACGCAGATAGATCTTTTGAAAATGGGAGAAGGACATAGGGATGTGTGGGGGGAGGGGAATAAAAAGGATTAAGAAGCAATATGTACATGTCCCATCTCCCCATGAATTATGCATCATAACATGCACTAATAAAAATAAATTATAAACCCAGTGTGGTGGCTCACTTCTTTAATGGGAGCAATCAGGAGGCTGAGGAAGAAGCATTGTTGTGTGTTCAAGACTACCCTGGGCTACAAAGTGAGCTTAAAGACAGCCTGAACCAAATAGTGATACCCTGTCAT
>NW_004525046.1:9812-10964 GCF_000260255.1 Octodon degus
TACATTATCTGATATGGCAGCTGCATGTGGCTACTAACCACTTAAAATGTGACACATCCCTGAAAATCTGATTTTTAAATATTTAATTTTAATTAATATAGGTTTAAATAGATAATGGCTATCATACTGGCCAACAAAACTCTATATCATTCACTTACTAGCTATGGAATTTGAACATGAAATTTTTCAGGGTCTTTGCTGAGCCTGTTGCCTCACTCCCAAAATGGGAATAAAAATATTCCCTCATGTGGAGACCACCTGCATGACTCTCCTTGAAAGAGGAGCAATTGTCTCCATTTTGTCTGAACATAACCCTGTTTCCATGTATTGATATGTACAGAGCTGGCTAGGACTTTTCCCTATCACTTCAAATGGCATTAAGAAATGAATATTGGTCTAGCCAGGTTCTGATGATAGGCTTTTAATACAGCAGGTGTGTTTCCCTGGAACTTCCCACCTGCTGCTCCTGAGTGTGAGCCAGGTGGAGATGGGATGAAGGGCCAATGCCCCACGCTGTAATCTGGGATCCAGCCTCTCAAGATAAAGGAATGAAAGATTTGCTGGGGCTAGAAAGATCACACATCAGGGTTGAAGCACCATCACCAAAACATTAGACACTATCTCAGTTGTGTAATGCAGATTACTCTTTCTGCATATCCTTCTCTCTGCATATCACAGATGTCAATTCAGGCCTCCTACCTAGCCCAGCTCATGGCATTCACATGCTTCACACTATAGTCACTCATCCTCAAGCTACTCCTCTCTGCACAATGAATAAAATCTGGGTTTGTTTTGAGGCCAAGGCCTTTGGTGCAGATAGCCATCATTGTGGCTGGACTCAGGACCCCTTGATTGCCCACCAGTTTGGATGTATTACTGCCTTTATTACATGTCTTGCACCAGAAGTGGTAGATTGGAATTAACTCTTTACAATTCCAATAAATTTCCATGGGATTACAAATATAAACTTCCTGGCCCATTCCATGACAAGGACTGGGAAGGGCTCTCTGTATCCTCACAGAGTTTTTGAAGGGACATCTTTTGAAATGAGAAATGAGATCAGAGGGAAGCAAATGGATAGCAGAAGGCAGGAATGGGATAGGGAAAGATCAAGATATGTTACACACATGTACCAACTTACCAAATGAACCT
>NW_004525046.1:11314-12155 GCF_000260255.1 Octodon degus
TACTATCTTCTGCTACTCCCCAGAAACAACCAGATGGAACAATTAGTGCTTCCTCAGACAAAACAACTGTAGCTTTAAATCCACTATCACTTGCTGACAATGTACCAAATACATTCTTCCTTTGAGGTCTATCCTGACACATCATAAACTCAGCTACCTAGGAGGAGAAGAGTATGTTTTGATTTGTTTTTCATTCCGCAATACTAGAGACTGAATCCAGAGTTTTCACACTAAGATATGCCTCCAGAATTGTTGGCTTGAGATAGCATTTCTGTAAATTGCACAGGCTGTTTATGTAGCAATCAGATACTTTATTAATACTTCATTTTTTCTTTGTGCCTGTCATAATTGTTCTCTATGAAAAAAAGCTTCTAGAAGCTGAGGAGCTAAGCTTTTGACTGAGATAAAAGTGACAAGCATGACACATACATAAATTAGGACCTCACCATATAATCTGGAAAAAAAATATTCAACATGAAAACAGACATTATTCAAATTGAACAACTGTGTGGGAGAGCTTCCAGTGTCCCTGCACCCAGAGGACCTCTACGGACCAAACCCAGGCACACCACGTGAGTGAGAGCCACTATTGCACCCTCAGGACAACTTCACTCCTCCAGAAAACCCAACCCCAAGCCCACCTAGTGACTGAAAACTTCTGCAATGCTCTTGGTGCCACAGATCCAGCCCAAGCCCAGGCCCAGCTAGTGTGTGAGACAGCATCTGCACTCCCTGTGCCTGCTGGACCAGGGGCAAAACAGAGGGGCACCACAGGTTCACTGTTGTGCCAGAGGGGCACAATAGGTTCAATTCCAAGGACTATAGCAAGAAGGTCCTGAAT
>NW_004525046.1:12255-13342 GCF_000260255.1 Octodon degus
TGTTGTGCCAGAGGGGCACAATAGGTTCAATTCCAAGGACTATAGCAAGAAGGTCCTGAATACAACAGATAGACCCAAGCCAGGCATAACTGGATAAACTCAAACTTAATATGTCTGCAAACAAATTTCAGTAGATACTAAGGTTATAACTACAACAAAGTTCTACACCAATGGTCAGAGGTCAGTGCTACATGAAATGACAAAGAGAAGGAGCAAAATGCAATCTCAGGCCTCAAGCCAAATCAGAACACCTGCAGAGGACACTGGCTCAGCTGAAATGTATAAATTAATAGCATCTGAAGCTAAGAAACAACAGCAAAAAAGTACAGAGCAACTCAAAAAAGAATTAATTTCTGAAATTAAAAAAAAAAAACTCAGGGCCGGAGAGATGGCTCAGTAGAATAAGCACTTCCGTGGCAAGCGCAAGGGCCTGAGTTCAATACCCAGTTCCGAAAAAAAAATAAATAAAAAAAAACTCAGAATTCATAGCATCTGCAGTAAAAAATCAAAAGCAGAAACACATGGAGGAAACCCAATGCCCACCCAGAACAACTGCAGAGGATACTAGCTCAGCTGAAATACATGAATTAATAGTGTTGGAAGTTAAGAAACAACAGCAAAAAGGTATAGAGGGACTCAGCAGAATTAATTTCTGACATAAAAAAGAACTCTCTGAATTCATAGCATCTGTAGTAAAGAATCACATGCAGAAACATACAGAGGAAACCAATTTGAAAAAAAACTCTGCAGTAAAAGAATTAATAACGGTTTCTAAAGAAGACATTGATAAAAACAAAATAGAGATTACAAAAATGATGGATTACTTGAATGAGCAATACAGGATAGAAATACATCACATGAAGCAGAGTCAAAGAGATATAGAGGAAATTAAAATCTCAAACACAAGCCTGCAAAACCCTTTGGTGAAAGTGAAGACAGAGTTTCAGATCTTGAAGACACTGGTGCAGCTAGTGAAAACGTAAAAAAAGATCTCTTAAAAACAACTAGGATGCAGAAAAAAATAATTCATCATCTGCAAGACTGTGCAAAGATGAACAATGTGAGACTAATAGGATTCAATGAGAAA
>NW_004525046.1:16168-19176 GCF_000260255.1 Octodon degus
TAATAGTAGTTTCATGCTTGGAGTGCCTGTCATTCTGGTCTTCTGAATATGGGCTGTTTGTCATGACATGCCAGTTGCTGCTATGATGTCTCTCGGGTAGATGGTTGTTCAAAAAGAAAGGGGTGGTGAATGAAAGCAAGCGACAGGAAAGGGAATATTGTAGGACTGTCCTGCTTCAAGGTTGTATATGGTGAGATTTTTGGACTTATGGGTAAACGTAAGAAGTATGTAATTCTTCACACCTATTTTTAAAATATATTCTAATTTTTTAAAAAATGGAAACACATATAACTCATAAAGAAACACATAGGTTGAAAGCCAAGGATGGAAAACAATACTACATTCCCCAGCACCTCAGAAAAAGAAGAGGTAGCAATCCTGTTCTCAGAGAGCCTCAATTTCAAACCAAGAATGATCAAACGAAATAAAGAAGGAAACTTTGTACTGGTTAGGAGAAAAATTCAAGAGGAAGAGGTAACAATTATAAATATCAATGAACCAAACATGAGAGCACCCTACAATATAAGACAAATGTTAATGGACATGAAAAAACCCATATTCAATACAACAATATTAACAAGAGACCTTAACAAACCCTTACCCCAAAAAGATAGGTCTACCAGACAAAAACTTAATAAAGAAATAACAGAACTGAACCAGAGCTTGGAACAAATGAACTTGGTGGACATATACAGAGTGTTCCACACAAGGATAGCTGAATACTAATTTTTTTCAGCTGCACATAGGTCATTTTCTAAAATAGACTACATACTAGTCCATAGGTCACGCTTAAGTATATGCAAGAAAAGAGAAATTATCCCATGCATATTATCTGACCACAGTGCAATGAAACTGGAAATAAATGAAATCACCCAACAACAAATGTTGGAGAGGCTGTGGGGAAAAAGGAACCCTTCTCCACTGCTGGAGAAAAACCCCTGAAATACATGGAAATTAAACAACACCCTACTCAGCGATCAATGGGTCACAGATAAAATTAAACAAGAAATTCAACAATATCTACAAATCAATGAAAATTCAAGCACAACTTATTGGAACATATGGGATGTGAAGAAAGCAGTTCTGACAGGGAAATTTATAGCCGTGAACTCACACATTAGGAAAACTAGAAAGGGGACAAATAAACACATTAATGCTGCACCTCCAACATCTAGAAAAGAAAGAGCAAACCAAACATAAAGCCCAAAGACTAGAAGAAATCATAAAGATTAGAGAAGAAATCAATTGATTTGAGACAAAGGAAACAGTTCAAAGAATTTAAAAAGTAAAATGCTGGTTCTTTGAAAGATTAAATAAAATCAAGCATCCCCTACCTAACCTCATCAAAAAGAGGAAAGAAAAAATTCAAATACAAGCAATAAGGAATGAAAAGTGTGTAATCACCACCGTCCCAGTGGAAATTCAGAAGATTATCAATCTTTATGATAACAGTATAGAAGCCACAGATGAAATGGACAGATTCCTAGAAAGGTACAAATTACCAAAACTGAATCAAGAAGATATAACAATTCTCAATAACCCAATAACAGCCAGTGAAATACAAAATGGAATAGAAAGCGTGCTGATGAAAAAAAATCTAGGTCCTGATGGATTCACAGCTGAATTGTACAAGAAATTTACAGAAGATATAATCCCTATACTCTTCAGACTCTTCAATGAAATTGAAAAGAAGAAATCCTCCCAAAATCATTCCTGGAGGCAAGTATTATACTGATACCAAAAACAGAGAAAGATGCAACTAAAAAAGAGAACTACAGGCCATGTCTCTCATGAACATAGATGCAACATTCCTCAATAAAATCCTAGCAAATAGAATACAGAAAATCATCAAGAAGCTCATACACCATGACCAGGTAGGATTCATCTCAGGGATGCAAGGTTGGTTTAACATATGTAAATATGTGAATGTAATACACTATATCAATAGACTGAATACTAAAATTCACATGATCATTTCAATTGATGCAGAAAAGGCTTTTGACAAAGTCCAACACTCATTCATGTTCAAAGTCCTACAGAAAATTGGAATAGAAGACATCTACTTCAATTGGATAAAAGCCATCTATGACAATCCAACACCTAATATAATTCTAAATGGGGAAAAACTGAAATCTATTACTTTCAGATCTGATAAAAGATAAGGATGCCGAGACCCAGTCCTAGCCCAGCTCCGGTGAGTGTGCGGAGAGCTTCCTGCGACACTGCGCCGGCGGGACCAGCCCAGCCAAGGCGCAGTGTGGGCCAGACCCTCTCCCACCCCCTTGGGCCGCACCCCACCACTCCACAGTACCTCCCCCAACACGCCCGCACGGTAGGAATTTCTGCATCGTCCAGGAACACCCAGACGCAGTCCTAGCTGAGTTCCGATGAGTGTGTGGGAGAGCTTCCTCTTTCCCCTACTTTACCTTGCCCCCTCCAGGCACAGCTCAGGCCTGGCATACACGCCTGGGGTGTAATCCTGCAGCTGCAATCCCTGCAGAGATTGTAGAGGATAGATCCAACCAACTAGTCCAGGAGCAGAACATCTTGCCACAGGGGCACAATAGGTTCACCCTCAAGGGCAGCAGCGGGAAGGAGCTGAGCACAACAGCCAGACCCGAGCCAGACACAGCTGGATAAGTCCAAACTTTGTAAAGTTACACCTGAACTTCAATGCGTGTGAAGGTTATAACTACAGCAAAGATCTACAACAAAGGTCAGAAGACAACGCTACACAAAATAACGGGAAGGAACAAAATGCAACCTCAGAACCCAAGTCCACCCGTAACAAGTGCAGAGGGCACTAACACAGAACAAACTGGAAATCACACAGCTGAAAGCAATGAATCAATGGCTTCTGAAATAAAGAAACAGCTGCAGAAAAATGTAGAAGACCTCAGACTGGAAAAGAAAAAAGAAATCCCTGAATTAATAACATCTGCACTAAAGAAGCAAATGCAGAAACATGTGGAAAAAACCCAGTGCCCACCCAGAAAAAGTGCGGAGGA
>NW_004525046.1:21282-21836 GCF_000260255.1 Octodon degus
TAGGAAACAAAATCCAACAATATGCTGTATGCAAGAAACACATTTAACTCATAAAGACATTCATAGGCTGAAAGTCAAAGGATGGAGCACAGTACCACATGACCCAGGAGCTAAGAAAAAAGCAGGGGTAGCAATTCTGTTCTCAGACAGTCTCAACTTCAAACCAACAATGATCCACCTAAATAAAGAAGGCCACTATATACTGGTTAGGGGAAAAATTCAAGAGGAAGAGGTAACACTCATAAATATTTTGCATCAAACACGGGAGGACCCAACTATATAAAGCAAATCTTGATGGACATGAAAAATCTAATATCAAATACCACAATTTTAACAGGAGACCTTAACACAACCTTATCTCCAAAAGATAGGTCAACCAGACAAAAACTTGGCAAAGAAATAACAGAACTGAACCAGAGTTTGAATCAAATGGACTTGGTGGAAATATACAGAGTGTTCCAAACAAACACAGCTGAATACACATTTTTTTTTCTCAGCTGCACATGGTTCATTTTCTAAAATAGACCACATACTGGTCCATAGGTCATGCTTAA
>NW_004525046.1:42057-42513 GCF_000260255.1 Octodon degus
ATATACTCATAAGTGAAATAAACCAGACACACATGTGTAAATATCTTATAGTCTCCTTAGTATAAGAACTCCAAAGAAGAAATACAAATAGAAAGATATAATGCAAGTAAAAGGAAAGCAGGAGCTCAAGGATTAACTAATCAAGAGAGGGAAAGGAGATGAGCTAGGAAACATGACAATGTCAAGCCATGCATTTGTTTGTGGAGGATGAGCAAGGCAATGATCCTGAGAATTTTCAGAAGGTTCTTTAATCTGGCGGTTGATTGGAGGTAAGCTATATGTACTGACGCCTGTGAAGTGAGCTACTGCATTGCAGATACTAATTTGTAATAGTGGTTTCATGTTTGGAGTGCCTGTCATTGTGGTGTTCTGAGTATGGGAGTCTTGTCATGACATGCCAGTTGCTGCTGGGATGTCTCTCGGGTGGGTGGATGTTCAACAGGAGAGTGGTTGTGG
>NW_004525046.1:43064-48145 GCF_000260255.1 Octodon degus
GAAGGATATATGCAGTGTATTATTTTTTGAAACTGTACTTCCGATTTGATTTGAAACTGTCTCATTGCTATCTGTTTATCAATAAAACTTTGAAAAAACATTAAAATAAAATAAAATACTTTAATGGTTTAGGAAATGTTACCTTAACATATAGTGGAAAAGACCCTAATATGTCACGCTCAAATATGTCTCTTTGAGAGAATCATAGTAATTATCACTAGAATTCCCACACATCCTGGTACAGATCTAAATCATTCCCATCTATATGATTGTCTCAATATTCATTAATAGCATTCTTTCCCTTCAAAAAATTAAGTTTAAAAGCATTGATATAATCACCCCATAATAGTTAACACTGATCTAAAGGCCTGTGGTGGCTAAATGATTGTCAACTTAAGCAGAGAACCCAGATGAATTGAGTCAGCATGGCTCTGGGGATTGAAGACCCACTTTAAAGAGGATTGCTGTCAGAACAGTATAAAAAGGTGAATGGTTTAGGAAGTATGGCCACTTAAACAATGTTGGTCCTTCCTACCTATGAGCAAAGAATATCTCCATTTTCTAAAGTCATCTTTAATCTCTTTACTCAGCTATAAAGAAAGATAAGCTTGAAGCTTTAATAGGTAAATGAATACAAATAATTACCATACTCATACTTGTATTGTCTCCGTAATGTATGAAAATGAAAGAGTAAATAAGTTCCAAAATGCAAAATAGATAATACAACTGCTCAAAAGGAAAGCAAAAATGGAATGGGGGAAAGGAGAAAATGAGAGACAATTTTTAGGGCCAGTGAGATAGCTCAGCAGACTAAGTGCCTGCTTAGGCATGTGCAGGGACAAAGGTTCCATCCTGAGGACCACATACTATGCTGTCCCCACCCCTGGGAATGCTGAGCTAACACCAAGTCAGGATGTGTTGACACACAACTGTAATCTCAGTGCTGGGGAGGCTGGAAACCGGAGGATCACTGTGAGTCAGAGCTGCATAGTGAGACCCTGTACTAAATACATAGAAAAGAAAAGAAAAATCTTAAAAATATATGCATATATATACACATACATACAAGATAGCTAAGATAATGTACTATCAATTTCTATTAGTTCACTGAAAGAAATAGTGCTTATATTGTTTGGTAAATTTTTGCATATCTGTATCCTGTAAACTATTTTGAAGACAACAAAATGCAAGATAATAGTCATTGTTAATTTCCTGTCCTTTTTTGAAATTCTGTATTCTCTCTCTCTCTCTCTCTCTCTCTCTCTCTCTCTCTCTCTCTCTCTCCCCTCCCTCCCTCCCTCTCTCTCTTTATCTTAAGTAAAACAGGGAGAGTGGAGGGAAGGGCTTCTGCCAATCTTCCTTGAGAAGCTTTGGCTGTTCTCTTTGGAGGAGCTCTGATCTCACTTTCACAAAGGATAACTGTTGTCTTCTCTGGAGGATCTCCAGTCCCCACTGAGAGCACTGTCTGCTGGCTTTTGCCACAAATCCTCCAGCTTCCAGCATCAGCTTTCTGGCCTGCTGCTGCAGACTCTGTCACCTCCAGCACCAGACCTTGGGACTATCTGCCACTGAGCACTGGGTCTTTCTTCCCTCACCCTCCTGAAGGGAAATCACAGGATATTGCCTTGGACTTCAGGTGTTTGCCTTGGTTCTTCAGATCTGTAGCACATGAGTGGATCTCTCACTTTTCTACATTTGATTCTGAGAGTGAGAATTTTCACTAATTATAAATTTCTATGACTTGCATTAAATGATTTGGAGCACGTGCCATCTTTTGATGAGCTTTGCTGGAGGCCTGCAAAGCTCATGCAAGCTCTTGCAAACATTGACTAATACAATGCATTAACTAATATAATGCCTTACCTATGTCCATTCTATCTTAAACACTATATGTACCAGCATTCATACTCTATTATTCTCAGCACTAATTTGCAAAATATTGAAACCTGTTGGAAGCTACAATACTTGCCTTATACAAGACTCAGTAAATGATGAGAGTCTTAACACAAAAATTTTCTTAACACAATACAAGTAAACTGCAAAAATGAAAATCCAGACTACCAGAAACTTCTGCAAATAGATTTTACATGTTTAAAAGTGAAAATAGTGGAAGACAGTAATCCTGATAATCTTTATGTCATCTATGGATTCTTTCATATGCAAAGGCAAAGTTGTGTAGTTACAACAGAGCCCTTCTACTACATCTAAACCCAAAGAAAACCATAGATCATGATGTGGGGATATATAAGATGTTTATAGCAGACAGTAGAAAGGGAACCAGGGCAGCAAATAGAAACTCTGATGTCTTACTATGTATATTTAGGAATTTCTTAAATACCTTGCAACCAAGGAATATTTTTGAACATAAATGACACTGAAATAAGCATATTAAAGGAATTAAAGAATAAGTCATCCAAAATCTAACCTTCTAGAAGCCTAAGAAAATATAAGTGAAGTTGGCAGTATCAAATTCTAAAGTCATGACTGGCTTTTCTTTTGACTTAGTATCTAGAAATGAGGCAGTGCCAGAATGATCATCCTTGGGAAATTTATAAAACAACAGTCTCTCAGTTCCATGGATTCAACACATATCTTATTGAATCTTCTTTATAATTAAGCATGCTAGACTTGACTTTATTGTACTGATTTTTATTCATGTTGATCAGGATCACTAGAGGTGTCAGGAAGAGATCTGGTGCAGGATGTTACACAGTTTGATTTCTTTTTTTTTTTTTTTTCTTTTTTTTTTTGAGACAGAATCTCATTATGTAGTTCAGGCAGGCCTTGAACTCACTATATAGCCCAGGCTGGCCTCCAACTCTCAGTGATTCTTCCGACTCAGCCTCCTGAATGCTGGGATCACAGTTCTGTGCCATGATGCCCAGCCCAGTTTGAATCTTGAATTAGAATTGGCCCTAAGTGTTAGGCTCCTAATGGGGCACTATAGAGAGCTCTTGGGAACTTCAGGAGATTGAACCTAGTGGCAGGCCTTTGGGTCACTGCGGGTGCCCTTAAAAGAGGTTGTGAAACTCCAGGCCCTTCTTCCTATCTCTGCTTCCTGCCTACAAAGTGAATAGTTCTGCTCCGCAGCACACTCCTGCCATGTGCTTCCTCACCACAGGTCCAAGAGGCCTGAGCAGTCACAGACTGAAACATCCAAACACTGGAGCCAAAATTATGATTTCCCTCTACCAATGAAACATCTCAGATATTTGTTATAGTAACAGAAAACTGACTAACATGCAGGGGAAGGCATGTGCACATATCTTGGTCTTTGTCTGACATTGGAGCACTGCTTTCTAAAGGCTAATCACACTCAGCTCAGGCAAGCTTTATTTCAATTAACTGCTTTCCCTATTTCCATGTCATCTTACTGCTGGGCAATCAGACAGCACAGCAAAGTGACTTCAGGGGGGAATTCTGGCATGTGATTAGGGAAGTGGAAACTACAGAAAAAGAAGGTGGCAGAGTTAGTACCTCAAAGAATACTTCACTGAATACCAAAAGTTCACTTTTCCTAACCTTAATTTACCAGTACAATGTACAACCCTTGCCTACAAGTGAACCATTTCAAATTCACACCCTAAAATGGACTGAGTCTAAACTTTCTCTGGATTTCCTTAGTCACCTATTAAAGAGGTTTTTTTAAAAAAATCATGACTGATGGCTAGAACAATGCATAGCGGGAAAGAATGAGGTGGAGGCCCTAATACCAAAGATATAAGACAGCAGAAGTTGAAAATTCAGAGAAGAGGGATTTCCAGCCCTGAAAAGGGCAAAAATTCTTTTTCCAGCTTTCAACAAGGAGTTCTCTGCACTGCAAAACAAAATCCTGAGCTAAAAATGGTATATTCTCAAATCAATACAGGTAATGCAGAGCTGTTTTTTATTAATCTTCTGAGACTGAGACACTCCCTTTTCCAGAAAAATTTAGGAGCAGATTTTACCTTGCAGGCCTGCTACTCCATAAAGTAAGACCTAGAAACTCACCCTCTCCAAATGTGTCCAAAACTGAACCCAGAAATCATGATTTCTTACATAGAACCTACCAGAGAATTTTTGGGTCACCGTGTATGTGTACCTGCATGTATGTTCATATATGTGCATATGCACACATATATTTGTTTGTACATATACGTTAGGAAGATAGCAAATGTGTGTGCATATACATTAATGATTATTGGCTCCTTCACTTATTCCTTCCCCTCCATAGAGCTATTCTTTTTAAGCAAAGGTAATAAGAGGTAACAACCTTCTGAGGTTGTCTTTAATGTTATTAACCTCATCAAGGTACCAGACACACAAGCTTTCATTTGTTTCTATTCCATTTCCTTAACAGTAATGACATCAGTGAGTAGAACAGAATGACACACACACCCACATGATTTATCATGTTGAATGGAGGCCTCAGATCAATATTATACAACAGCCACTGTCAAATTCCTATTATTTTGTTTAGTAAAATTCTGTTATTTCTAATGGTTTTTCTCTTTCTTTTTTTACCATTTTGTATTCTCTTTAAAAAATAAAGAAAGAAAGTAGTCATCAGGATATGAGCATTAAAACATCAATGCAACTTTCTGTTTATGACTCAAATGAATTCCCTGAAGAGGTCATTCATGGCTTTGCATTATGGACTCCAGCTTTTGCCAGAGGTAGAGAAAGTTTGATTCCACTCTTAATTATGATTCCTCGGTTAGAAGACATCTTTATCATTATAATGCCATTACTATACCTTAGGTTTCCTTCTAATAGGGCAATGAGCAGCAGAAAGAAGCCAGAGCACCCTTGACAAAAGCCTTCAACTCTATTTGGTATATTCCTATTATGTCTTTATCTGTCCTTTCTCTGACTCCTGCAGTTGGTTCTACTCTGGCTTTCTCTTCTTGCCATTTCCCTGCATCTGTAATCTGTATGGCTCTTGAATTCACTAATTTTATTTCTATTTTTTTTTATGGTTGAATGTTACTGCCTATTTTCTTTTTTTTTCTTTTCAAAGATTTATTGATAAACATATAGCAATGAGAGAGTTTCAAATCAAATCGAAAGTACAGTTTCAACAAATAATACACTGCATATAT
>NW_004525046.1:55357-59383 GCF_000260255.1 Octodon degus
GACTGGTCCCGCCGTTGCAGGGTAGCAGGAAACTCTCCGCACACTCACCGGACCTGGGCTAGGACTGGGTCTTTTTATTTCTATTTTTATTTCTACCACTTCACTTTGATTTCATCCATCCCACACAAATGATTCCCATGCTAAGCAATATTTTGCATTAAATCAAAATAAATACTTTAGCATATTATTATAATATCATCATGCATTTAGCATTTTCTTTTTGTCTGGCAGAATGCTAAATGATTTAAATGCCTTCCTTATACCATTTAATTTCTGTAACAGTCATATGAGGACAGCCCCATTATAACATCTTTATCATAAAAGAAAACTAAAATTCAAAAATGTCACTCTCCAGACTAGGGTGTAAAGAAAAAAGAAGTCTCATACACTCCTGCTGGGAATGTAAACTGATAGATCTATTATGAAAAACAATAGGGAGATTCCTCAAACAATTAAAAGTGGAACTACAATATACTCCAACAATCCCACTTCTGAATACAATACTAACAATTTAAAACAAGATCAAATACAATTTTCTCAAATTTGAAAAGGATCAAGAAGGAAGGGAGCAGAGAGGGGGCAGGAAAAGAGATAAAGCAAAGAGACTCAGATATGTACCAAATTCACACAAGGTATGTAAATATTATATACTGCAAATATGTACTAAGAAAAAAAGAAAGAAAGAAAATCACTATGTCAAAAAGATAGCTGGATTCCCATATTCACCACTTCACCTCACAGCAATGATTCACAGTAGCAAAGCTAAGAATTAGATTAGAAACAAGCCAAATGCTCACTGATATATGAGCACGTTAAAATATATATAGTATATATAATATATATCAAAAATATTGTTGATCCTTTAAAAAAAAAGGAACTCTGCTGTCTGAAACAATATGAATAAACCTGGAGGACATTTTCCTTAGTGATATAATCCAGGAACAGAAACCCATTATCTAATTTATAGGAAGTATCTGAAAACATCAAACTCCTATTAACAGAAAGTAGAATGGTGGTGACCAGAGGTTGGGGGTGGGGAATGGAAATGTTCAAAAACTACATTTCAGTTGGGTGAGATAAATTCTAGAGATCTAATGTACACACTGTGCCCACAATTAACAGTACTCTATTGTGTGCTTAAAATTTACTGAAAGGGGTAATCTTATGTTGTGTTTGTACCATACTCAAAACAAAGAAAAAAATTAAGGAAGTGGAAAGAGACTTTGAGAGGTAATGGATATAACAGTAGCAATGGTCTCACAGATGAATGAATATCTCCAAAATCATGCAGTTGTACACATTAGATTGTACAGTATTCCATATGTCAACAACCAGACTCAGCAAAGTGATTTGGGGAGAGGATAGGAGGGAGGGAGGGAAGGAGGATGGGAGAGAAGGAGGGAGCTTGAACACTGTCTTTTTGCTAGCTCCTCTTTTTTATTCACTGGAGAAAATGACCTAAAGAACCAAGTATGAAGAAACATTTCAGGTGCTTTCTGAGAATCAGAATTGAAGGAAAAAGTAGTTAGTTTCTTTGGAGGGAGTGAGAGAGCTCTGAAACAGAAAACATTACCCAAAGATGGGGCAAGACAAAGGTTTCCTCCATTATGTCGGCTCCTGCTTTCTAATGGAAATCACTCAGGCAGTCTGATCATAACTCTTTCCATAGGAACCTACCTGGCCCCACTGTAAAAGATCCAAAAATAAAGCTTAAAAACTATACAAAAATTCTATGCTTAGTTTAAAGGTAAAAGCATTCTAGATTTTCAGGATCAAATGAGTGACCTGCTCTTCTCCTCATTGCAATTATATATCCTTTTTTATTCAGTAATAATTTGAATTGCCAAGGTCTTTAATTTTGAGATTATTTGCCTTTTAAAACTGAAAAGCTAATACTTACATGAAAAATTCTACCCATAAAAGATCATTCAGTCCAAGACTTTTACTAAATATTTCTATGGTTAGGAGGAAGAAAATACTCACAAGATTTTTTTCTATTTTGTCTATTAAAATCAGTTTATTTTTTAAAATATTTCAATGTCTCAGAGTACCATATTTCATTAAATTAATTCTGAATGTATTGCTAAAAATATTAAATACCCAAAGGCTGAGAAAACCAAATGTGTTCTTTCCTGTTCTAGAACTAAATCTATTAACATCAAAGTTATCACTACCATTTGAACTAAAATCATTGACACTAAAATTAAAATCAGACATCAACAAATTGTGTAGATCAAGGTAATACAATCTTTAACAACTAAATAGTTTACATTCCTTCCTAAATAGACATAATACTTTGGACTAGTCATTAAATCTTAATGACAGTCACAATTGTATCCTAAAATAAGTCATGATATACCTACCATACTTCTTCAGAGAGGCAAGAGAATTGAAATTATTGGTAAAACTTCTGGGAAAATGCTACTCAAACACAAAGTAATATTATCTGTTATAAAAATCAAAATAAACCTTTTAGTTCTACTTTTTAAAATATCTAATAATAACAACTGAACTTTCCAATTTTATAGTGTGGCAAGCTGCTACATATTCTACAATAATGTGGTAAGATCAAATATAATTTCAGTCCACCCCAGTAAGGGTTTCCAAAAGTCAATGTAGGTCCTAAATCTATCACAGAATTTACTATTATTTTGATGTAATTGTCTTACTTCATCAAAGTCTTAATTGCTGTGAAACATGATTTAAAAGTATAAATAGGAGCCAGAAAGCTTTTAAAAATAACTTACAAACTTGATGTGGTGGCACATGTCTGTAATCCCAGGACTCAGGAGGTTGAGGCAGGAGGATTGTTGAAAGTTCAAGATCAGCTTGGGCTACAAAGTGAGTTCAAGGCCAGAAAGAACTGCATTGTGAGACTTCGTCTCAAAAGGAAGCCCCTCTCAAAAAGTGCAAAAATAATAATAATAATAATAATAATAATAATAAGCTTTTCTTAAGTGATATGCTCTGAGCTCTTTGCACATTAAGCCCTCTTTACCTCACAATGACTGGATAAGTACTATTGCCCACAAATTAAAAATAAGGAAACTAAAGTTCAAATGATACAGAAACTTTCCATCATGAAGACAAAATACCTGATGCAAGTAAACTTTAAAAACCCAGGGTCTTCATCCCAGCCCCAACCCTCCCTAAGTGAAACAAGATCTCACTTAGTTGCTATATTTCCAAATCTGGACTTAAGCTTGTGATTTTCCTGTCTAAGGCTCCCAAGTGTTGGGACTAGAGGCATGTACCACACTATACCCAGCCAGAAAGACATTTACTTTGTATCAGTTTTAGAGGTATCAGTCCAAACTTGGCTGGCTCTTCCTTTGCTTTAGGCCAGTGTCAAAGCAGAAACAACATGGTGAAATGGCATGGCAGAGAACATATGTTTACCTCATGTCAACCAGAAGCAGAAAGACAGAGGTTAAAAAAAAAAGGCCTAGGAACAAAGTATGCCCATCCAGGGCATTCCCCCAGTGTCCAACTTCCTCTAACTGGGTCCAACCTCTGAACAGTCCAACCAGCTAAGAACTCTTCAGTGGATTAAACCATTGTGGTGTTTAATCCCTCATGACTCAATTGTCTTCCAAAAGCCAACTGTGAACATACAAGCCTTTGGGGAGATACTTTTGCTGGGGCGCTGGGAATCAAACTTGTGACCTTGTACTTGCTAGGCAGGCACTATGCCAATGAGCTATATCTCCAACTCTGGGAGACACTTCTTATCCTAACCACACCATTTAAAGTGTATATATGGCCCTGTAGAAAGCATTGATTGGGAACCAAAGATACTATCAAAGACAGAACAGTGTCAGCCGGCACTGTTGTCTTTATCTTGAAAAAGAGAATAACAATATCAATCTTGCAGGGCTGTTACAACTGGATTAGCAGATTTAGAACTGATGATCCTGGCATGTGTTGGAATTTTTATACAGATTATAATTATGAGACTTACTGTTCAGTAAGAGAAAAACAGTGCTAAGGTGCTATACATGGTTCCATGGTAAATCTTTTTTTTTT
>NW_004525046.1:59483-64227 GCF_000260255.1 Octodon degus
CATCTTGTACAGCAATTAACCACTAAGAAGAATATATGCAGTGTATTATTTGTTGAAACTGTACTTCCGATTGGATTTGAAACTGTCTCATTGCTATCTGTTTATCAATAAAATTTTGAAAAAAAAAGAAGTAAAAAAGAAAAAGACAAGGATGCCCTCTATCATGACTCCTATTCAATATACTTCAGGAATCATTAGCTACAGTCATTAAACAAGCAGAAGATATAAAAATAAGTAAAGTAGAAGTCAAATTATCATTATTTGCAGATGACATGATCCTTTACTTAGAAGACCAAAAATACTCTACCAAGAAGCTACTAGAATTGTTACGCAAATTAAGTATCATAGCAAGGTACAAAGTCAATACCCAAAAGTCAATAGCATTCCTCTACACAGATAACAAACACACTGAGAAGGAATTTATAGAAACAATACCTTTCACAATAGCACCACAGAAAATGAAATACCTTGGAATTAATCTAACTAAAGAAGACAAAGATCTTTTCAAGGAAAATTACAGTACTCTGAAAAAAAGAGATCGTAGAGGATTTCAGAAAATGGAAAGATATTCCATGCTCCTGGATAGGAGAAATCAACATTGTGGAGATGGTCATAGTCCCAAAATTGTTGTGCACATTTAATGCAATCACCATCAAACTAACACCAACATACCTCCCAGACCTAGAGAAATCATTCCTAAAATTTACTTGCAACCATAAAAGACCTAGAATAGCAAAGGCTATCCTGGTCCCCAAAGACAAAACAGGAGGCATTACATTCCTGACTTGAAATTATACTGCAAACCTACTGTAGTGAAATCAGCATGGTATTGGAACAAAATAGACCTGTAGATGAATGAAATGGATTAGAAAATGCAGAAGCCTCTACGAACACACTCAGCCACCTTATATTTGACAAAGTACCAAACACGCTTACTGGAAGAAAGACAGCCTCTTCAACAAATGGTGCTGGAAAAACTTGCTTGCTACATGCCGAAAACTAAAAGTTAACCAACGTCTATCACCATGCACTAAGCTAAAGTCAAAATGGATGAAAGATCTAAACATTAAAACAAAAATACTATATCTCCTGGAAGAGAAATTAGAAGAAACTCTTGAAGACATAGCGGTAGCCAAAGAGTTCATGAATAAAAATCAAATGGCACAGGTAATACTTGAAAAAGTTAACAACTGGGAATTCCTTTTTTTTTTTTTTTTTTTTTTTTTTTGTGGAACCAGGTATTGAACTCAGGCCCTGCACTTGCCACTGAAGCACTTATTCCACTGAGCCATCTGCCCAGCCCCAAGGGACCTCCTCTTATTTAGAAGTTTTTACAGGTCAAAAGATTATGGGGCCACAGAGCAATGTGATCAATGTCATAGAGTGTGCCTAAGGAGAGTCACATGGAAAGAAAACTCTCTCAGGCTTTTACAGAGAGCAAATTGGTTAAGCAATGGCTGTGACTCATCCACATGGTTGACAATGACATAACATCTGCAAACTGCGATACAGAGTTACAGGGTAAATTCTGAGGGGATTTGACTGACCTTATCAGATACAAAGTTATATTTCTTGTCATAAGGTCTTGCTTTATCTTGGTCTTAATCATCCAGCAGAAAAGTATAAAAATGAGGTATATAAAGTAAAGCCATATTAATATGCTGAGCTGTGAAAGGCTAAAGTCAACAACTTCTGTGATAACCCACTACTATTGTGTACTGCTGAATTGTGTTGGATTGTTTTGGCTGAACTTATGCACGTATAGTATTTAGATGCCAATGGAATACTCATGTCTGAGAGGACTTAACAAAAAAATAGTTTACAAATGAAGGACCATTTTGTATCTGTATATACTGAATAGTTAGGATAGATATAGAGCTACTTTTGCTTAATTCAATGAAAAGAAGGATTTGTACTAATAGGGTTTGGACAGGATATAATGTTTGGACATGATATCCTGTCTGCATCTTGTGCTATGGATAACCACTAAGAAGATAACAATGTACAATGTATTAATTGTTGAAACTGTCCTATTAATCAGTTTTGAAACTGTCTCATTGTTATTTGTTTCTCAACAAATAAAATAGAAATTGGAGAGCCAGCCAAATTATTCAGTGGATTAAAGCACCTGCAAGCAGACTCAGGGGCCCAGGGTCCAATTCGTTGGCTTGCATTGCTAGCCTCACCCCCCGGGACATGCTGAGATGGCCATTGACACTGGGAGTAGTGGCATGCACCTGTAATCCCAGAAATTGGAAGGCTGTAAACAGGAGAATTACTATGAGTCCAATCTAGCAGTGAGAAATAAAATTTTTTTAAAAACAAGAAAGAAAGAAAAAAATTAGGATCACTGCTCTGAATACAAAGGCATCTAAAACTGCTTTCCCCATAATTACTTATTATCGAAAAGTAAGTCTTGTCAATAAATATGTGGAAAGAAAATGGGATAAATGTTTTTCATTTACTAAACAGATCTATCAACAATTCCCTGTGCCTACTATTACAGGCCTGCTCCGGAGGATCCTTCAAGTTGCTTTTCAATTTCTTGCAGCATGTTCACAATCTAACATCCTCCCATGAGCTCCACCTTCCATTGCCCTCTCTACTCTGCCCACGCCTGACTCCTTTACCCTCAACTCTCCTGCACTCTCATAATTACACCAACTTTGGAGAATATTATCAAACCAGCCTCTATCCATCTGGTCTCTTATGTTGTAAAGCCATCATAATACCCCATCATCATATATTTTATCCTTATTCAAATGAGATGCTCCTTCTGCATTCCACTTCACCAAGAAAAAGAGAAAAGGGAAGGTAATAAAAGAGAAAATATCTTGACAGGTCATGACACCAGAGCTTTAGCAGTGGTTTTCAGAACAAAGGAGGGCTCCTTAGTCTCACAGACAGCCCTCATCAAAACAGTATGCAGTCAGTGTTAAACAAAATAATCCAAACTCATAAAGTTGAATATCACATTTATTTTTATATGAGAAACCAAATAATTAATTAGAACAAAGGAAAGATGGCAGCAAACTGACAGACAGAATTGTGGGGACTGGAAAGGAGAAGAGGAAAAAGGACACTGGAATAATACTATTGAAAGTGATCAAGATATGTTAAATGCATAAAGAAACTTCCCAAAAGAAACCTCAGCATTCTGTATTATTACTATGTGCTTTTTTTCGGTACCTAGGATCCAACTTGGGATTTTGCACTTCCCAGGCAGGTGCTTATGCCCTGCACTACATCCCCAGCCTCATATATTTTTAATCATTTAAGATAGCTTTCTGATTTTTTCTCTACTTTCAGACATTCTCTAATGCAGTTGTTCTCAAACTTTGAAGTGTATTAGAATCATCAGAAGTACCTGAATAAATGTTGATTCCTGAACATCACTCCCCAAGAATGAGTCAATGTATCCTGGGCTACCCAGAAACCTGACTTTAGTCCGTTCATTCCTTCACGAGACCAAGACCACATCACAAACACTGCAGTTGCTTCCCTCTCCTTTCTAAGTCAGTCTTCTGCACAAAAATAAGCATCACAATAAAAAGACTAATATTTCCTGAAAAATCAGAATTTTCTTTCTGATGGTAAATCGATGGAGGAGCTAAAGCACAATACAATTATCAGGCACACAGGCAAATCAAAAAGGCTTGCAGTAATCAGAGGTTCAACTAAATGGCAAATTATGAATTTCAACAGAAAGGTTAAGAATTCCCATACAAGTGGAAGTAAAATAAAACAGCTATTAAGTAATTCTAACTAGTACAGAATATCACAATTTTCAGCAAAATTCCAATTATTAGGAAAGAAACTTAGACATTTTTAAGATGAAATATCTAAGCTGAGGAACACCGAGTAATACAGTTCCTAGACTCAGCTATCAGGTCATACCCTAAGCTCAAACAACTAGGAGAAATAGAAGAGAGAATAATCTCAAATCATCAAATAGCCTGGGTTCTACTACAGGAGTTTTATGGACAAACATTTATGAAAAACTAAAGGCATCAGTAGTTGAGAAGGAGAATCGTAGAAATTTTTTTTTGATGTTCAAAAACTACAGTTTCTTTATTTCTTTTATTATTTTTAAAATACTTTAGCCTAACCCAGGTCTGGTGAGTGTGTGAAGAGCTTCCTGCTACCCTGCGCAGGTGAGATCAGTTCCAGCACAGGCGCAGCGTGGGCCGGACCCTCACCCACCCCCTCGGGCTGCCCCCCACCACACCGCAGTACCTCTCCCACCCCTCCCGCCGACTAGGAATTTCTGCCTACTCTCAGGAACCCCCAGACCCAGTGCTAGCCCAGGTCAGGTGAGTGTGTGGAGAGCTTCCTGCTACCCTGCGCCAGCGGGACCAGCCCCAGCCCAGGCACAGCATGGGCCGGACCCTCTCCAACCCCCTCGGGACGCCCCCCACCATTCCGCTGAACCACCCCCACCCCTCCCACCGAGTAGGAATGTCTGCCCACTTCCAGGAACCCGAGGACCCAGTCCTAGCCCAGCTCAGGTGAGTGTGTGGAGAGCTTCCTGCTACCCTGCGCCTGTGGGACCAGTCCCAGCCCAGGCGCAGCGTGGGCCGGACCCTCTCCCACACCCTCAGGCCACCCCCACCACTCCACCATACTTCCCCCACCCCTCCCACCGAGTAGGAATTTCTGCCCAGTTCAGGGAACGCCCAGACCCAGCCCTAGCTCAGGTCTGCAGCAGGAAGGAGCTGAGCACAGCAGCCAGACCTAAGCCAGA
>NW_004525046.1:64327-71000 GCF_000260255.1 Octodon degus
AATGTTTTTATTTATTTATTTAATTTTATGTGTGTGTGTGTGTGTGTGTGTGTGTGTGTGTGGCCAGCTCAGCCCACCAGGGGACGGGGCTGGCTGGCATGTGGTGCTGAGGGATTGAATCACGGTTCCAGGGTAAATCTTGAGGGGATTTAGCTGACCTTGCCAGATAGGAAAAGTTATATTTTTAGTTATATAGGTCTTGCTTTAACTTGGTCTTAACCATCCAGCAGAAAAGTATAACCATGAGGTATAAAAATTAAAGCTATACTAATATGCTGAGCTGTAAAAGGCTCAAGTCAACAACTTCTGACATTGCCAGTCCTATGGATGACTCGCTACTATTATGGACTACTGGACTATATTGGATTATTTTGCTGAATTCACACACCTACAACATTTAAATGGCAATGGAATACCCATAACTGACAAAACTAAACCAAAAAAAAGGGATACAAAGGAAGGACCATTTTGTATCTGTATATACAAAATAGGATAGATAGATATACAGCTACTTTCTCTTAATTTGATGAGAAGAAAGATTTGTACTAATAGTGTTTGGACAGGATATCATTATGCATCTTGTATTATGAATAGACACTAAGAAGACAACAATGTGCAACATATTAATTATTGAAACTGTCTTACTAATTGGTTTTGAAACTGTCTCATTGCTATTTGCTTCTCAATAAAATTAATTTTAAAAAATAAAAAAATAAAGCGTATATAGGCAAGTTGTTAAGAGACAGCATAATCAAGCAATTTTACCTATATTTATAGTTAAAGAAAACAACCATTTTAGTCCTTTGATTTCTCTCTTAATTCAAATTGGGACTCTGCAGAAATGGGGGTTCATGATTCTCTTCTTCAGAATAGCATATTTGTCACTCACATAGGTACGGAAGGAGTCAATGCAAGCTTTACTGTTTCTATGAGAAGACAAATGAACAGAAGCTCCTTTCTTAAATGAAAAATGCTCCTTAGAAAGCTGGGACTAGTTGTCTATCTCCTAATGGGAATTATATTTAATAAATCTAATTTATTGAGAGAATGTTTTATTTGAGTTACTGAGAAAGGAAGTACCAAAGGCTTTTATCAAAAGGAAATGGAGGGTGAGTTTGTAGAGGTGTATTTGTGTCACAGAAATAATCAGAAATAATCACAGTCAGTACAAGGGCTTTGAGTTACAGTATTAGGATGACAGTATGAAGAAACAAAGAAAAGAAAGAAAAAAGATGACCCAACACTTCCGGCATTAACTGGAAAGAGTTGGAGTACGAGCACACTTTTAACCCTCTTGCATCCTAATCTCATAATCACCAGGATCATAGTTGATTTGGTAGCCCAGAAAACCATCCTGACCTCAGTATCCACAACAGTTTCCCCAATAACCAAAGACTTCTCTAGATTGGGAGTACATCCCCCTTATTAAATGCTAGGAGAGTAGATATTAATAATGCTAGCGCCTGGGATTGTATTCCAAATAAAATGAGAAAAATTGTTGAAGACTCTTGAAGGACAGAAAAATGTGTCATCAAAATTCAGGGTCAAAAATTAATAGGTACATATTTAAAAGAACCTCTAGAACAGAACATTCCTTGGGAACAAGAAATATGTTGTTAAATGTACATGAGGCCAACTATATTTGAACTGAATCTATAGAAATTCAGGTTAATGTGGGAGGCAAAGAATTATCTCTCTAACACAGGCAGTGTAAGTCCAACCAGGAAAATTATTTTCCAGAAATTACATTGGGGGTTTCCTTCAGAAAGACAAATAGATATAAAAATAAACATATTTATTATTTGTCCCTGTAGTCACATTTAGGCCATTCGTGCTGTTATAAAAATATCAAACACTGGCTCATGTATAAAGAAAATTCATTTCTCACAGTTCCCGGTGCTTGGAAGTCTAAATCCAGGGCACCAGCACTTGGTGTCTGGTGAAGAGGGCCTGGTCTCTGTCCCTTTCCAAGATGGGATATTGTTGTGACATCCTCCATATAGCAGAACACTCTGTCCTCATGTAACAGAAAGGATGGAAGGACAAAAGATCATTTCCTTCAACCTTGAGCCCTTTTATAAGGATACTTGTTAATTATATTCTTTAGGGCCATGCTCCCTTGTCTCGGTCACCTCTGAAGACCATACTCCTTAATACCACTGCGCTGAGGATTAAGTGGCAGCATGAATTTTGGAGGGAACACCAGCATTCAAATCACCCTATGTGCCCTGAATTCTATTGAGTTCTCTAAGTATCAGACCACTCCACCTTAGTAACAACTTCTGCCACTCTCCACTGCCCAGATATATGAAAATAAGCACAAGTCTAATGCTAACTCAGTAAAACCTTCCTCCATTAAAAAAATTTGGAGAATTCAACAGAAACAGGTTGAACTTTTTATTAAATGTAATTTTATTATTTCAGTTTAAAAAGTAAAAGACAAAAGCAAGAAAAAATCAGATATAATGACAGATGACAAAAACAGTAGCATACAACAATACATGTTACAGATTTTCAGAACAAGAATAGCTGATTAACAATGGTTGATATATTATCAATTTTTATCATCAAATCTGTTGCTCAGATTAACAAGTTGAAATTTTTTAAGAATGTTAAAAGGCCAGAAGTACTACAAGTGTGGATCCATCTTTAGCTGATTTCTTTGACTGATGTGCTGTTGTGGGAAGAAGGCTTGCCTGACTAATTTCTCTCCATCTCCTAGGCCTTATTTCAGAAGTCAGGTTTCCAAACCCCATTCCCTAATGCATGAGTCAATAACTGTTCATCCCCTAACACAGCAACCTGAGATCATAACTTCCTGCAATACCCAATTCATCTCGTTTACCTATCTGCATTTTAAATACTTTCTATCTCCCCAGAAACCTCCAAATTAGATAACACAGAGGCTAACTCTATCCTGATCCTAACTGCATCTTGAGTACCCAACACAGTGCTTGGCACATAATACTTAAAAGTTGTTTGTAGAATGGTAAGAAATAGAGAAAAGTAGAAAACCCTGCAATGGACTTGGCATGATATAGTCCATGACCAGCCCACTTAGCAATTTTATTCCCAGAACTGTACTCCTCACCTATGAAGACTTCCTCAAAGTGGTTCCTTCTGAATCAGCTAACAAACATTATAAAGTTCAATCAAAAAATGTCAAATAATGATAAGATCAGGTAATGGGGAAAATAAGTTCAAGAACAAAATTGTTATTGCCACAGTGGTTGACTTGGAGCATGATTAGGATAACAAAAAATACAGTGACAACTATGGCTTACTCTGGTCAACAAGTATTTATTTCCTTTATGTTACCTCAAAAGTTTGTCTCATGAATATACCTGCCTGTAAATTTCATAAGTATATAGCATTAATCACCCTGACACATTTTCACCTTCCCCAAGGTATCAGTTTGCTGTATAACTAAAAGAAGAATTATTCATGCATTGTACAATTATTTATTTCCATTCACACGATGTTACAGTCCCACACTATAAAAAGTGGATTTAACTATTGAGAGCACAAATTCTTGAACTTATAAAAAAAATGGTTCATTCTGAGCATGGTGATATGGGCCTATAATCCCAGCACTCAGGAGGCCCAGTGAGGTAGGAAGATTGCTGTGCATTTGAGGCCAGCCTGGGCTACATAGTGGGTTCAGGGCTAGCCTGAACTACATAGTGAGACTCTGTCTAAAAAGAAAATTAGTTTGAATACTGTTTCGAGCATGAGCTGTCTCAGTGTGTCTAAGGCCATTATTAAACCTCTTTGCACCCCAGTTTTTCTATCTATAAAATGGGACAAATAACCCCTGCCTCATAGACAAGGCCACAGTATATTTTGTGGCACAATATACAGCCTTATCATAAAAGCAAGGGGGATAGCAAATGAAATGCAAATTGCAAGTGTTTGGCCCAACGTTGCTGCTGGTGACTCCTAGCTAGTATTATTGTGCCAAAATAAATCAGATATGGACCCTTTTCTCAAGGAGATTACAGTAAATAATGGGAAATAACCCAAGAGAAAATAGAAGGGAAAGAACTTACATCAACTGTCATTACAGATAAGGAACCTGTGAAGAAGGTGACCATTTCCAAGAAGGAGTACTGCCTGGTAACTTCTCATTTGTTGTGAGAAATACTTCTGAGATAAATCATATTAAAAGAAGGCAAGTGACAGTTCAAGGGCTGCCAAAAACAAAATTCAAAACCAAAATTCTCAGTCGGAATAATTAATTATTGTAGAGGTCCACATTCAGCACAAGCTTTAAAATGCAGGAGTTTGCTATGTCACAGATTGATGTCTAAAAACAGCTAATGAAGTTTGATTCATACTTCATTCATTCTTCTTCAGGACCTATTATGTGTCTTATTTGTAAAATTCTGTATAGATCAAGATTAGTCTTTCCCAGTGAAATTATTCTTCATGACAGAAGGGAAAGGGACAAGGTAAGTCAGCATGGTCAGCTCAGAAATGAAGCCACCTAAGGCATCTTGGGGACATTCTCAGCTTCCTGGAGAAAACAGTTCTGATTAATTACAGCAAGACACTACATACTCAAAGCAAAAGCTTACATTTTAAACTATAGCTCTTAGAATTTGGGTTCTTAGGCCTTTTATGTATGGATTTATGACTAAAATCAGCAAAAGGTGGAAATACATCACTTCACTTTCATTACTGAGATATAAGCAACATTTCAATTGTATAATAAAAATATTCTGCACAATAACTGTTCTTAATAATATACTTAGGGGTAGCCATTTCATTACCTGATAATTACCAGATCATTAGAGTAAAATTATGTCCTTGTGGGGTAAACTTATGGCAATAATTTAAGAGAAAAGAATATGAATGTTTTCTTAAAGTTATCAGAGAGCAATGTTCAGAATTAGCTATTGAATTAAATGAATACAAATGTACTTTTTAAAAGTAAACAGTGGCACCATGAAATGTATAGCTAACTCTGGACCATGTAACCAGAAAGACAATAGATAGAAGGTACCATCATCTCCTTTTATGGGTCAGGGCAATGAGAAATGAAGTCAAGTTACCCTCATGGGCTAACAGAGCTAACAGAAACAATCAGGATTACCATGGGTCTCTCATTCCTTATTTCAAATCCCTTTTACTCATGGCAATGCCTAACTAGAAAACAGATTTGATTCTTAAAATCTTAATTAACTGACATATTTGAAGAATGCTGAACTAGTTAATTGAATCTTCTAGTTAAATGGGCTGAGAATGAAAAGTAATCTTATCTCATTCAGTTTTACACTCCATAAAGAGGCAAGATTTTAATGCCAAGTCTTATCTGGTTCTGATCAGCGACCTTATCCTAAATCCTATGTGCTCCACTCCACCGGGCCAAGTATGTATCCACTTTTACCACAAACTCATTCTTCAAACATGCTTCTCATACTTCAGACTAAAGGAGGTTCTCCCTAGTCTGTTATTAGCTCTGATCCTATGATTAAACTTTGGCAGATTTTTAATTAGCGATTTCATATACATTTTTCCCCCACTAGACCATTAGTTCTGAAACAAAAATAATGTGTGATAATCACCTGGATAACTTGATAAAACACAGATTTTTTGATCCTACATCTAAAGTTTTCAATTCAGTATCTCTGGGGTGGGATCTGTGAATTTATGTCCAACAAGTTCCCAGAAGATGCTGATAGCCTAGGGACCATGCTTTGAAAACTCTTGAGCTCAATGACCCTAGCTATGAGGGAAGGGGACAGGTCTTTATTAGATATTGTTCCAAGCTTCATATTCAGTACAACTCCTGAGACAAATGAAGTAGATTTTATAAGAATATTTAAGCCATGCATAGTGGCACACACTTATCATGTTTTCAGTAGGAGAGGCTGAGGTAGGAGCAATCCAAGTTGGAGTACTGCCTGTACAAATCAGTTGTGCCCTATCTCAAAATAAAAATAAATACATGGGGATAAGGGTGTAGTTCACTGGTAGATCTCCTCTTATGACTTAGATCTACAATGTTCCCCAAAGGGCTCACCTGTGGAAGTGAACTTTTGGAAAGATGATTGGATCATGAGCCAAATAAACTTCTCCTCCATTAAGTTGCAGATCTCAGGGATTTTAACCCTGCATGAGGAAAGTGACACAGTGCTTCTGGGTTCAACACTCCATATTACAAAAAATAAAGAGATGCTCATTGTGGCATACAATTCTAATCCTAGCTTTAGGCAAGACTATGAGGCAGGAGGATCACAAGTTCAAGTTACATCTAACAATTTAGTGAAACCATTGAGCCCTAATGATATGCCACTCCCAGCTGGTTCTCAGTACTCCAAAAAAATTATTTCATAAGTGAATGATTTTGCTCTTGATGACAAAATATTTTTGTTAATTTTACTGAGAAGCAAATGGCAATGAGAAAATTTCAAAACTGATTAATAGGACAGTTTCAACAAATAATATGTTGCATATTGTTGTCTTCATAGTAGTTATTCATAGTACAAGGTGCAGAGATGATATCCTGTCCAAATACTATTAGTACAAACTTTCTTCTCATTGAATTAAGAGAAAATAGCTGTATATCTATCCTAACTATTTTGTATATACAGATACAAAATGGTCCTTCATTTGTATTGACTTACGGTTGCCATGTGATTACCTGTTGTCGTTTACTCCTTTTTCTCCT
>NW_004525046.1:72515-73842 GCF_000260255.1 Octodon degus
GAGGGGGTGGGAGAGGGTCCGGCCCACGCTGCCGCCTGGGCTGGGCCTGGTCCCGCCGGCGCAGGGTAGCAGGACACTCTCCGCACACTCACTGGACCTGGACTAGGACTGGGTCTGGGGACTCCTGGAACTCGGCAGAACATCCTACTCGGCGGGTGGGGTGGGGGAGGCACTGCGGAGTGGTGGGGGGTGGCCCGAGGGGCTGCGAGAGGGTCCGCCCCATGCTGCGTCTGGGCTGGGACTGGTCCCGCCAGCGCAGGGTAGCAGGAAACTCTCCGCACACTCACCGGACCTGGGCTAGGACTCTGGTCCTTCATTTGTATCCTCTTTTTTGTTTTGTTTTGTTTTGTTTTTTGGTGGAACCAGGGATTGAACTCAGGCCCTTGCACTTGCCAGAGAAGCACTTATTCCACTGAGCCATCTCCCAGGCCCCATTTTTGTTTAGTTTTGCATGACAACATATTTTGATTCAAAATTGCTGCAGCATAACATTAAGGAAAATTTGGTGAAGGGTACACAGGAACTGTCTATAGTATCTTTGCATCTTTCTGTAAATCTAAAATTATCCCAAAATAAATGTTGTATATACACATGGTCACACAGGACATTAGGCTATGTCCTGGAGTTTTAAAATTGAGTTTCTAACAACATTGATGGAACTTGTTCTTGGTCTTCTCTTGCTGAGGAATGCGGTATGTAATCAAGTCCTAAGGTATTGAGCAGTCAGGTTGGCTGGCTTCTAGTAAATAGCTGCATCAGTCCTTTACCTGTAATTGTGGCAGACCCTCCTGACTTCAGCTACCCTGGGCCAAATGAGGAACAGATGTACACCAAGACGATGCTTTCTATTATTCAGTGGAAGTGTCCTAATCATCAGTAAATTACTTCCTGAGTGCCTTTGTGAGCGTGCAGATCCTGTCTCATGCAACAGCTGAGACAGCAAGCACCCATTGAAGGGATGACTTAAAGCTTCTGAGAATTTTTCTTGGCCCCCAAATATCTTAACCCACTTGCCATTCCAACCTGCCACTGGGCTGAATTGTCCAACATGAGGAAAATCACCCTTAACTTTCAAGTCTTGCCTTTCCACCAGACTTCTCTTAAAATGTCAGCATGGTATCACTTTCAAACATTATTTATCATTTTAGTCCCAAGTGGGGTTCATTTATTACACTGCTTTCCAGTGCAATCACCAGCCTAAGGATGCTTAAGGAAGCTAAGTTTGGGAGCAAAACTTCAAGAGGCATACCTGACCATGGACATGGAGAGAAACAGGGTTCTGGGGGAGAAGCCAGCCAAGTTCTACAAGGAAAGAGAAGAATGTGAC
>NW_004525046.1:74122-80594 GCF_000260255.1 Octodon degus
ATAATCTCAGCTACATGGTAGGCTGAAGAAGAAGGATTATAAATTTAGCAATGATTTCCTAGACAACTCTGTCTTGCAATAAAGTTTTTCAAAGTGAATGGGGATATAGCTCAGTGCTGCATCTTCGGGGCTAGCATGTGCAAGGCTATGAGTTCAATCTGCATTAGCCAAAAATAGAAAAGTAGTGATTTGTCCAAGCTACTAGATTAGGTAAGAGGCACATTTTGGGTTTAAACTTGGGACCATCACCACAAACCATGGTGTTCTTTTAGCTATCTATAATTAATATGGGTGAATATTGATAATGCTAAAAGCTTGATCTAACCAAATCTAACTATCTCCTTCTGGCTGTAGGTTCTTAGAAATTCATTAACCATTGCTAAGCCTAGACAGTGGAGCACCTACTACCTATGTAGTAAACACAACATCATTGCTAGCTATCATTATTATTATTCGTGCAAAATAATTGTCAGCTTCAGTTGTTAGTTTTATTCAGACATGTATTTCTGAAAACCCACCAATGGATAAATGGATGGATTCATCAAATGTGGCATATACATAATGGAACAATGCTGAGCCATTAAAAAGACATAGTTTTATCATTTGTAAGAAGATGGATAAATCTAGACAATATTGCATTGAGTGAAATAAGTCAGGGCCATGAGAGCAAATATAGCATAATTTCATTCATATGCAGACACTAAAAATGGTTTATCTCAAAGAAGTAGTAAATAAAACTGGTTACCAAAGGATGAAGAAAATATAGAAAAGAAATGGTAAGAGGTTCGCCAAGAGCCCTTGTTATGTTATGGTTAAGAAGTATGAGTTTTGTTGTCATGTTGCACACTAGGATTACTGCAGTATTTAACAATAATTTTGTACACTCAAAAGAGCTGAAAGAGGGCGGGGTAGATAGTCCAGTGGTCTAAGCACCTGCCACACAAATGCAACACTGGGGTTCAATCCCTGGGGGTACATGCCATGCCTGTCCCCAGAATCCTGGGTGCACCATGCTGTCCCAGAAACTGGGCATGGTGGTGTATGCCTGTAATCCCAGCTCTGGGGAGGCTAAGGTAAGAGGATTGTTTATGAGTCCAAGCTGCATAGCAAGACCCTGTGACAAATAGATAGATAGATAGATAGATAGATAGATAGATAGATAGAGATCTTTGAGTGCTTCACCACACAACAATGATAAAAGTTTAAAGTAGCGGGTTGCCCAGTGAACAGATGTAATCACATTGCTAGAAGATGCAGGAGTAGAAGGACTGCAAGTTCAAACCCAGCCAGAGCAACTGTATCCAAAACTTTAAAAGGGGGCTGGGGATGTAACTCAGTGTAAAGACCCTTTGCTCAATTCATAGTATCAGTGGGCGATGTGGAGTTGAGGTGATAGATAAGCTAATTAACTTGATTTGATCATTATACAATGTATGCATATATGCAAATGTAACTTTGTACCACACAAATTTGTACCATTGTTGTGATATTTAAAAGAATGATTTTTAAGCTGGGTACAGTAGCACACATCTATAACTCCAGCTGAGGCAGAAGCAGCATGAGCCCAAAGGCAGCCTGGGCAAATTCAGAAGACTTGATCTCAAAATAAATAAAGGACTCAGAATTTACTCAGTTGTAGAGTGCTTCCTAGCATGTGTAAGGTCCTAAGCTCAATCCTCAGTATCAAAATTAATAAATTAATTGGTTAAATTTATATAGATTCTAGCAATAAAGCATAAACAGATCAATAAGGAAAAAAGTTTCCAACCTCAGGTAAAAGAGTGAGGCAAATAGTTAATAAACAAACATAAATAAGAACAAGGTTCCTGCAGACTGGGATACATGCTAGGAAGGAAATACACAGACCACATGATGAATAATAGTGAACATAGGAGAGGCACTTTTGGAAAGGCAACTAGAAAAGGTCGCTCTTGGGAGCATTTATGGTGAGATGTGGCTGAACAAGGAAACGGGCCATGAAAAGCAGAAAGCTTGCAAGTACAAATGCACAGAAGGAAGACCAGCCTGACTGAGGACAACAAGAAAGAACCTGCAGTGAGAAGACTTAAAATGGCATAGGAAGTCTCAGGATCCAAGTTGCTGGTGGCCCTGGCAAAAAGTTCGAACATTATGGAAAATGCAAAAAGAAGATATTGGAAATTGGATATGGTTTTGTGTTGTTTTAATCACTTTGGCTGTTATATAGAAAAGGAGATTTGTGCAAACTCAGAATGCAGAGATTTGTCAGAGTGTGTTATGGAGACTCTTAACAGAGAGGCTAGGCTGTCACCAGGTCTCATAGGCCCCTCCTTTAATCAGAAAGGAAATTAAACTAAAGTAGCGGTATAAATTTATGACAAATGCTTTGTTTAGAAAGTAAGAAAAAATAAAGGAAAGCATAGATGTGACAAAGATCAAGCTGGGTTCTTAAAGGAAAGAGAAAATGGAAAAAAGTCTTCAGCTTGATAAACTAAGGCAGGCACTGGTCCAAAGAGGAAGATCAGACTGGGCTACTTATTCACAAAACATGGCGACCAGTTTTATGAAGTTCTACTTGATTATCATCTCAGTCCTTGTTTTGTATCTCTGGAGGAATTATAGCTTTGTAGGTGATTCAGTTCCAATAAAATGGTTGTTTTTGGTGCCAATCTCAGTCATGTGAAGCTGTTTTCCCTGAGGCTACAGGTTTAGAGCAATGACTGGAGACTTCCAAATGTCACACCAGGGAGTTGTAAAAGCTGGTAATTGTATGTCTCTGTACATCCTGAGAATTATTTTAGCTACACCTATCACCATGTTCTCAGTCTTAAAGAGGGATGAGATAGGCTAGATAAATTTAAAGCTAGTAAAATTTATTTTACCATCTTTTCCTAAATCATTAACATCTTTATACCCAAATCATTAAAGTAGTAAAGAATAAAAAATTCGATATTTACACATGAGTGTCTGGTTTATCTCACTTATGAGTATATGTTCAAGTGGCATCCACTTCAATATAAAGGCTTGCAGTTTATCATTCTTAATAGCTGAATAATATTCCATTGTGTAAAAATACCACATCTTTCTCAACCATTCCTCAGGTGATGGGCATCTTGGTTGTTTCCAAGATTTGGCTATCACAAATTGTGCTGCTATAAACATAGGCACACATATATCCCTATGATATGATGTTTTCAGATCCTCTGGAAAAATTCCCAGTAGAGGAATAGCTGGTTTAAAGGGGATTTTCAGACCAACTTTTCTAAGGAGTCTCCATACTGATTTCCCTAACGGTTGCACCAGTCTACACTCCCACCAGCAGTGGAGAAGGGTTCCTTTTTCCCCACAGCCTCTCCAACATTTGTTGTTGGGTGATTTCGTTATAATAGCCATTCTTTCTGGGGTGAGATGATATCTCAATGTGGTTTTAATTTGCATTTCACGAATGGCTAGCGATGTGGAGCATTTTTTCATATATTTATTCGCTTGTTTAATTTCTTCCTCTGAGAAGCGTGTGTTCATCTCAGCTGCCAATTTCTGGATTGGGTCTTTAAATTTTGGGGCCCTGGTGTTTTTTAGTTCTTTATAGATTCTAGAGAGCAGACCCTTGTCTGAGTACTTATTTGTCATGACTTTTTCCAAATTTGTAGGTTGCCTTTTCACTTTATTGGTAATTTCTTTTGACGTCATGTACCTCAGTAGTGTCCCAAATTTTCTGATCAAGAAGTTTATGGGGCCAAAGAGGAAAGTGATCGATGATGTAGAGTGGGCCTAAGGAGAGTCACATGGGGAGAAGACACTCTCTCAGGCATTCACAGAGAGCACATTGGCCAAGCAATGGCCGTGACTCATCCAAATGGCTGCACTGATAAATGTTCTACAATCTGAGGTACAGGATCTCAGGACAAATCCTGAGGGCATTTCACTGACCTTCTCAGACCAAAAAGCTACAACTCTTGTTGCATAGGTCCTGCTTTACCTTGGTCTTAACCATCCAGTAGAAAAGTATGAATTCTAAATATAAGAAATAAAGCCATGCTGTTAAGTTGAGCTGTGGGGGACTCAGGTCAATAATTTCTGACATTGCCAGTTAAACAGAAGACCCAACGCTATTATGGGCTACTGGACTCTTTTAGAATATTTTGCTGAGTTTACACACCTATAATATTCAATAACGGAACTTAGAAAAAAATGGGGCATACAGATGAATGTCCATTTTGTATCTGTGTATTCAAAGAGGTTGGGATAGATATATAGTTGCATTCTCTTAATGAATAGAATGATTTGTTCTAATGATGTTTGTCAATAGGATCACAAGTCCGCATCTTGTACAGCAATTAACCACTAAGAAGAATATATGCAGTGTATTATTTGTTGAAACTGTACTTCCGATTTGATTTGAAACTGTCTCATTGCTATCTGTTTATCAACAAAACTTTGAAAAAAAAGAATAAAAAAATGAAGATCAAGCTTTGTTATACTTTTTTCTTATCTTCTTTTTTTATTAATTTCAATGAAAAAACATAAAATAGCAATGAAACAGTTTCAAAACAGGTTAGTAGGATGGTCACAATAATTAACACATTGCATACTGTTGTCCTTATAGTAGCTATTCAGAGGATAAGATGCAGACATGATGTCTAAACAATATTAGTACAAACCTTTATTCTCAAAGAACTAAGAAAAAGTAGCCATATATGTATCCTAACTCTCTCGTGTGTACATATATTTTTCTGTCTTTTTTTTCACAGCAAAATGGTCCTTTATTTATGCTTTTTTATAATTTTATTGATAAACAAATAGCAATGAGACAGTTTCAAAACCAATTAGTAGGACAGTTTCAATAATTAATTCATTGCATATTGTTGTCTTAGTGGTTATTCATTATACAAGATGCAGACATTACCATGTCTGTCCACAAGTCCTATTAGAACAAAACTTTCTATTCATTGAACTAAGAAAATGTAGCTGTATATCTGTCATAACCATTTTGAATATACAGATATGAAATGGTCATACATCTGTATCCCCTTTTTTTGTTTAGTTTTGTCAGAGAAGGGTATTCCATGTCATCTAAATATTATAGGTGCATGAAATCAGCAAAATATTCCAATATAGTCCAATAGCCCATAATAGTAGTGGATTTTCTGTAAGACAGGCAATGTCAGAAGTTGTTAACTTGAGCCTTTTACAGCTCAGCATATTAATATGGCCTTACCTTTTATACTTTGTTTTTATACTTTTCTGCTGGATGGTTAAGGCGAGATAAAACAAAACCTGTATAACAAAAAATGTAGCTTTTGTATCTGCTAAGGTCAATCAAATCCCCTCAGGATTTATCCTGAAACCCTATACTGCACTGTGTAGATCCTTTGTCAGTGTCAGCCTTGTGGATGAGTCACAGCCATTGCTTGACCAGTTTGCTCTCTGTGAAAGTCTGAGAAAATGTTTTCTCTCCAGGTGACTCTCCTTAGGCACACTTTACTTCATCAATCACTTTCATCTGTGGCCCCATAATCTCCTTGATCAGAAAATTTGGGACACAACTGAGTTACATAATGTTACAGTACAGGTTTTCCTATGTCCTGAGTCTTCATTGACTTTCAAAGACTAAGGCCAAAATGTTGGCTGTCCCTAAAGCCCTTCTTTTTCTCTAATTTTTGGTCTGCAATCTTAGGTTGTTAACCCTCCAGAAGAGAAGCTTATTGTTATTACCTTACGATATAGGCAGTTGAGCTTAATCTCACTATCTGGCTGAATATCAAACATCTTAGGCATAACATGGAACAGGTTGTCATATATTTAATTACTTATTATAGCATATCTGTAGGCCCAAGTTAAGAGCTGTAGTTTTTAACACAAACATCCTGATTTCTTCCAAAGAATATTCAAATTGTGCTTTTGATAAATAACAGATTCAGGGTCTAAACCTTTGTCTTTGTCCCTGTAATGGTATCTATTTCATGATTATATCAAGAGGAAAATCTGCCATCAAATGGACAAATCTGACACACTCAGAATATGAACCCAAATCACTTGAATTTGATAATCAATGAAAGACAAAGCAAAGCTCACTGTGCATCTAGAGTCTAGCACATTAGTTTGAAAACTAGAAAGTTAGGTTGAGACACAGAAAAAAAAAACCTTGGGAAGAAAAACAAATGAGACTTTTTAGAAAACATTCAAGTTAACACTATCACATACAGTATTTGATACAAAAATGTAGACCCAAAAGGAAAATCTGAATCCAGCACAAGCATGTGCATCACCAGCATGCAATTAGATTCCAGGTTAGAATGCCAAGAGGGATTATACAAGAGGATCTGGAAAGTGTTCCAATTCAATTGTAGAGGAGACTCCTCACTGAGAAAAGAGGAGGCAGAATAAAGGGACAAAGCATAATGACTCAAACAATGTAGCATCACAGGGGCTGGGGAGATAACTCATTAGAATAAGCACTTGCCTGGAAAGCACAGGGTCATGAGTTTAAGCC
>NW_004525046.1:80789-87079 GCF_000260255.1 Octodon degus
GAAGAAGAAGAAGAAGAAGAAGAAGAAGAAGAAGAAGAAGAAGAAGAAGAAGAAGAAGAAGAAGAAGAAGAGGAAGAAGAAGAAGCTAGCATCACAGAGATCAAGACAGGGACTCCTGATGGAGGAAGAGCAAAGATGCTGAGAAGTCATTAGGAGGAAGTCAGGAGAGCACCTAAGCTTAATAAAAGATAGGGTCAAATTCAGCAATGTGATGAGAGAAGAAGTTCAACTGGATAGGGTTCAGAGGAGAATGGGATGCAAGAACAAGAGAAAGCAAGTGTGAAAAACACTCAGATTTTGCAATAAAAGAAAGAGGAATAAGGTGGCAGCTGCATGTAAACATAGCATTAAATGAGGGATGATATTTTTCAAATGAAAAATAGAGCTCTTTAAAATACTAGTACCAACAAGGCAGCAGAGAGGTGGAAGGCAATGAAGGAGAGGAAGAGAACCACAGGAGCAAAGACTGCAAGGGTGATGAGGTTCACCCTAAAGCATTCTGGAAGTGGCTGGCCTTTGATAGCAACAGGATGTTGCTCTCAGGTCACACAATAAGGCACACTAGGAGGATACTGGTGGGGAAGAAAATGGGGTGGGAAACATAAATCAATAGGAAAAAAGGCAAAGTCTGTCACCAGAAAAATGATGTTGATTCTTATTTTGATTCAGCACACTTTCTCTTGGGTAACGAAGGAGAACCATCTAGTACATGATCTGGAGCCATAGTAAGAAGTTTGACATCTTTGGATCCACCACCTCTGACACAATAGGTGGCACAGAAAAAAAGCTAAAAATTTTACCATTATATCCCATCTACTAAAAGACAGGCTCAGTGGGTCATATACATACTGTTCAATTTCATTTATATAACATTTTAAAGTGACAAAATTACAGTAGCAGAGAACAGAATAGAGGCAATCAGGAATCTAAGAGCAACTACAAAAGTGTAGCCTGAAGAAATTATTGGAACATCACAATAATTTTTTACAATTTTTTTTGGTTTGTTGTTGTTGTTTTGGTTTTTGGGGGTTTTTTGTTTTGTTTTTTTGCAGTATCGGGGATTGAATTCAGGATGCTGTGCGTGCAAGACAAGTACTTATGCTACTGAGCTATCTCTCCAGTAATATTTTTTAAATGAGCATCACAAAGAGTGTGTAGTACCCACATTTATATGTTGGGAGTATTTCTTTTTTTTTTCTTTTTTCCCCATAGTTTTATTGATAAACAAATAGCAATGAGACAGTTTCAAATCAAATTGGTAGGAAAGTTTCAATAATTAACACATTGCATACTCTTTTTCTAGTGGTTATTTGCTGTACAAGATGCAGACATGATATCCTATTTACAAACACTATTACAACAATTCCTTCTCTTCATTGAGAGAATGTAGCTATATATCTATCCTAACCATTTTGAATACACAGATACAAAATTGACATCCATTTATATATCCACTTTTTTGTTTAGTTCCATCTTTTGAATATTACAGATGTGTTAACTCAGCAAAATATTCTAAAAGATGTTGGGAGTATTTCTACTAAAGAATTATTTATGTTAATTTTATGAGTTTTGTTATATTATAAAATGTGTACTTAACAGGAAAATAAAATATCAATAAGATAAAATATTGAAATTGTAATATGTACTGTGTAGAATAAACATCCACATTTCTGACATTAACTGTTTACTTGCTTACAAATATAAGAAAAACAACAAAAATAAATTCTGAGCTACAATGAAAATACAAATAAAACTTTAAACTCACAAATAATCTCTACTTCAATTATCACACCTAAATCAGTTTTCACACATGAAAATAGCATTTACAGATATAAGTATCATTTACACTGATAGTGTGTATATTTTACTTTCCTGTCCTTTTTGACAGGACATACTTGACATCTCACTGTTTTCTTAGGAGGTTTTTCAGATGTTCCACTTGTCTATTCACCAGTCTTCTCCAGAATTCTTTTGTAGAATTCTTTGGGAAGATGCATTGTTTTCCCTTTTTTGTAACTGATCATTTAACAATGCTGGTCCCAATCTTCTAAATAAAATTCTTTTGTGACATTTTGTGTCTGTTCTTTCTTTGTAAACTATGAAATTATTTATGTGTAACATGATTAGGATCCAGTAAAACACAGCATTAGCCAAGAATTTGTATTTTGAGTGACATCATAGTTGATGCATAATTCATCAACAACATCTACTCTCCCTTTCATTTTGTTGTAAAACTAACCATTTCTAGCTTCATCTGTGTTGAAGATTTCCTATAGATCATTGGTTCATTGGTTCGTTGGTTGGTTGGTTGGTTGGTTGGTTGGTTGGTTGGTTGGTTGGTTGGTTGATAGGGAGGGAGGACTGTGACAGGGTTTTGCTATGTAGTACAAACTATCTGACTACACAGCAAGCCTACATAACACAACCCTACCTTGAACTCACAGGATCCTCCTTCCTCTGCCTTACTAGTGCTGGAGCTTTTATCAAGAGCAAATTTTGATGGCCTAGTATTATCACTTTGGCAGGGAACTAGGCTTTATATCTCAGAATTAATACTAACCTCTTGAAATGATTATGTATCAATCGATAGTCCCTAAGCTAAACATGTTTTGAATAAATTATTCTCTTACATAATTTATAACCATGTTTTGGCAGATACAAAATGACTATTTTTTCTTGGTAGATAATGTTAAAATAGGCAGTCAATAAAATCAGGAAAACATGAATGAATCCCATTATGGGATCTTTCAGCTGTCAGATTTTCTATATAATAAATTGATACAAACATATTGATGGGAAAGTAAATGAATTCAAATCTCATCATGATAAAAAATCACTGATATGTTCAAAGACACAATATCATAAGAAATTTTTGTTCTTAATACTTTGAGTTCTTAAAAGTAATATTTTAAATTAATTTATGGGTACCCTTTAGCTACACAAAATGATCACATTCGTCATAGGGAATTTGTACCTATATGTAGTACATCTTCATTTTTCTTTTTTCTCCATTCCCCTACCCTACTTGGAACCCCTTTGCCCCCCCACTTGATTTATAAAACATTTGGTTCTGTCTTTCTTTTTCTTTTCTCTTTTCCTGTTCTTCCACCCTCAGCTGGGATTAAAGCCATGCCTAGATATACTATCGTGTGTGTGTGTGTGTGTGTGTGTGTGTGTGTGTGTGTGTGTGTGTTTGAAACATGGTTTCACTATGCTGCTCAGGCTGACCTTGGACTCACTTTTTAAGCCCAGGCTGGCCTCCAAATTGCATAGATCCTCCTGCCTTAGCCTTCCAAATTGCTAAGATTACAGGCGTGCACCACCTCACCTGGCCTTCCACTATCAATCTTATCATCATGGTGTAATGTAAACAGTATCAATACTACTTTGTTTTTGTTCCCCATACACAAGGCCAATATTATGTCTTCCTGAAATCCAAAGATTGTACTATACATTTCGCTATTATGAACTTGTAACTTTTTTTTTTCAGAATCTCTGCTTGTTCTTGCAAATAGTTCTTGTGCTGATCAATTGATGTTCTTATAGCAAATGTAACATCAATGGAACCAATTGTTGAAAGTGACAGCTTGGTTACTTTTTAAAATTGGTGCAACAAGTTTGTTCACAACTTAAGACAGTTTATGACTACATGAATAAAGACCTAGTGGCTAAGTTACAGAATAAACTTCTAAATTCAAAGAGTAGCATGTCCTCACATCAACCAGAGCATATATTTTTATATAATATTTGGAAGTTTTGTTTGGCTTACATTGCTAAAAGCTATAGCAACCATGACATGATGCATATCATCAATTGTCCTGTATTCAAGTGGTGTATAAATTATTTGACAGCTCAAGACAAAGATTTCAACCAATGAGCAAATAACAGCCAAATTGTTGGATTTTTTTTCTCTCTAGGAATGGCTTTTTGCCCCCCAAAATCAGCAATTTTCTTAATGTATTTAGTACAAGATCTACAGGGTCTCACCCTGTAGATCTGACTCATTCTCCTGTTTTCAGCCTCCCAAGAGCAGGATTACAGGCTCACGCCAGCACACTCAATCTCGATTGCCATCTCAGCACGCCCTGGGGGTGGGGCCAGTAGGGCAGGCTGGGGACTGAACCGCTGGCCCCTGTGTCTGCCTAAGCAGGCAGTTTAATCTGCTGAACTATCTGGCTAGCCCTGTAGGCAATTTTTAAGATAACCAAGTCTCTTAAGTATGATCATTGCTCTAAAAGTCTCTACATCACATCTGTCACTTCTCCATAAATCCTTTAAATTCTGAAGATTAGAATGTTAAAATCCTGTTTTATGGAGACTTTTTGTTCAGATATTGAAGTATCATGATAAATACATTTCTGAGTATTATTATTGGTGTATATAAAGTATTCTTATTTTTATTTCATTTTTAATGTAGTTCATAACACCTTGTAACTAGCATCTATTTCAAACAAGTTCCAATCTTGAATCACAGTACTGGCCTTCTACCGAATAAGTTTCAACCCTGGCAAGAACCTGATAATATTTTCTGACTTCATTCTAATTTTGGATCATTCAAGAGCTGTTATGGCCTGGGTATAGATGTCCCCACAGAGCCCCATGTATTCATAAGGCTTTTGCAGAGGTGGCCCAATCTATAGTGTGTGATTGATTGGAAGTGCAATGCAGGGATTAAAGATGCTGGAATTTAGAGTGGGTGATTGCTGGACCACTCTCATGATTGGATTGGTGCTGCCCTAATCCCAGTAGACTAGGTATAATATAAGGGACTGAAAGAGGCTTAGCATTCTCTCTCTCTCTCTCTCTCTCTCTCTCTCTCTCTCTCTGTCTTTCTCTGGATCTGTCTCTCTCTGTCTCTGTGTCAGTCTCCTTCTATATCTCTGTCTCTCTGTCTCTCTATGTCTCTCTCTGTCTGTCTCTCTCTGCCTCACTCTGTCTCTGTCTGTCTCTGTCTCTCTCTCCCTCTCCCTCTCCCTCTCCCTGCCCCATCCCCCTCCCTCTCCCTCTCCTTCTCCTCTCTCTCTGTTGCTTTTGCTATCTTCTGCTGCCATGAATTGTTGCCTCTCTATCACGTGTACCCTGCCTTGGATCCAGCCAGCTATGGACTATAAAACCTCCACAAACTAAAGCTAAACAAATCTTTTCTCCTTTAACTTTGGGTGTTGAGCATTGCCTCAGCAATGAAAGAAGAGTAACTAAGACAAGTATGTACAACCATTGTGAAGCATGTGACTAGTCAAATATTTATTTACCTTTTTAGTCACCAACTGAATCAAGGCCTTCATTCTGCATCTTGCTCCATCTCACTGTGCAACTTTTGGCTTACACAAATCAAGTCATCACCCATAGCTGAGTCACCTGTAACTCACTTTCCACTTCCACTCATAGTTGTGAAAGGGAACTTTAATTCAGCATTGTACTGGATTGAGCTAATTGTAAAAAAGTAAGAAAGAAGGAAAGAAAGAAAACAAATTATTCGCACACAAAAATGCAATATGGTGCATATTGTGGATAAAACTCACCTGTTGACACTTTTACACACATGCACACACTTTGCCCTTCATCATACCAAGTGGATCAACACAGCTTGCTTCCTGTATTCCTCCAGAGCATCCACAGAGAGGCACAGCCCACTACCATTATACAAAATAAGTATTTTCATTAGAAAAAAATGGTAGGAGTACCTGCTACCCTGAATGAGGAACTGAGGTGAGGGAAGGTACTTTGTCTTCATTGTGGTTGTCATTATAAGAACCTATACACACATGATAGCACTGCATAAAACTTCATTTAAGTATTTATGCCTTTACAAAAAGGAGTATGTATAAAAAACTCAGCCAAACTGTATAAATTGTATCAATGCCACTTTGCCAAATTGAAATATTGCTAGTTATGTAAGGCATTACAATTGGGGATAAGTGTTAGCAGACCAATTCCCAAGACCTGGAAGGGGCCATACCTTGGAGGAAGGTAAGAACTTGAAGATGGAGGAGGACTCTCCCCTCTTTTGCCCATAGAGAACATAGCGCTCTCTCTCTCTCTCTCTCTCTCTCTCTCTCTCTCTCTCTCTCTGCCTCTCTCTGTCTCACTCTCTTTCTGTCTCTGTCTCACTGTCTCTCTGTCTCTCTCTGTCTCTGTCTCTCTCTGTCCCTGTCTCTCTCTCTCTCTCTCTCTCTCTCTCTCTCTCTCTTTGCTTCTCTCTGTCTCACTCTCTTTCTGTCTCTGTCTCACTGTCTCTCTGTCTCTCTCTGTCTCTGTCTCTCTCTGTCCCTGTCTCTCTCTCTCTCTCT
>NW_004525046.1:87179-87859 GCF_000260255.1 Octodon degus
TATATATATAATTTTCTCCCTCAAGATCTAATATGAAACAGACCTAATGCATCAGACCAGAGAGGACTACACAGCCTCATTACCTCTTGTGGAATGAACAAAAAGCTGAAGAGTAGGTTTGCTGACTGCCTATAACTCACAAATAGGCTGCATGTTTTATATTACAAGCAGTAGAGAAAGCATTTAAGTAACACTATAGATGCATAAATTGATCATACTTTATCTGAAATGTTTGAAATAAGAAAATATTTTATACTTCATAATTTTCACATATTGGAATATTTGAATGTACATAATACAATATCTTAAGGCTAGCACCCAAGTTGAAGCATAAAATTCATTCATGCTTCTTATACACCTTGTACGTATTGCCTGAAAGTAATTCTATATAATATTATTAGAGTGCCTGTGCTTTTACAAAGATTGTTCAAATAAGATTAAATGGAAATTTTCCATTTATGATATCATATTGTTGCTTAAAAAGCCCTGAATTTTAAAGAGTTTCAGGTTGCAAATGTTTTGATTAGGGACATAGAGCCTGCATTTGAAACATGATTTCAAAACAAAAGTAGCCATTCCTAGCAGAATCAAAGCTACCTGCAATGCTAACTTATATTGTAACTCTGCCTTGTAATTGTTCTTATAACCATAAAATTTTAGATTACACCAATTTTATTGGA
>NW_004525046.1:88220-96791 GCF_000260255.1 Octodon degus
AAAATAATCCAAACTAGTCTACTAGTCCAGAATAGTAGTGGGTTATCCATAGGACTGTCAATGTCAGAAGTTGTTGACTTGAGCCATTTACAGCTCAACACATTAATATGGACTTTTATACCTCGTTTTTATACTTGTTTGCTGGATGGATAAGACCAAGATCTTTCCCAGAAAGCAAAATGGTCAATCAATGGCCATGACTCATCCACATGGCTGACACTCACAAAGGATCTACAAACTGTGGTACAGGGTTTCAGGGTAAATCCTGAAGGTATTTGACTGACCTTGTCAAATGCAAAAGTTATATTTCTTGTTATATAGGTCTTGTTTTATCTTGGTCTTAACCATCCAGCAGAAGAATCTGGTTTTAAATGCATTATTTGCTACCTCATGTAGAAAACCCAGTGCAACAGACATGTTTGGTATCATAGTATGGCCTTGTAGCCCTTTTTTAGGGGAAGCCCAATTTTAATTTCTCATTTGTCCTGATACTTCATAAAAGTTCTAAACTTAGTACACATCACTGCATACTTGCATACTTTACCTCACTTATGTTAATAAATTCATAACCATAAAAACTTATCATCAACAACCACATTGGGTGACATTATATTTCCAGAAGCCACTCTGACTGCACAACACATAGTTCAAAACATGTTGCAGTTTGAGGATTATACATGGAGACTAAAAGACTTAAGTCTCAAAATTCTAGCTACCAGCTTAGTTATCATTCACCTCATCTATGAAGGCCCTCAATCCTTCCATTTATCTATATACTTCTTTTTTAAAAAGAAATCTAAAACAAAATAAAAATATTATTTGATGCTCCTGTCCTAATTTTAGTCAAAAAGTAAAAGATTAGTAGATTCTTACTAACCAAATGACTAGTGCTTCCCTGAATGATCTATTCTTCCAAGAATAGTTCTACTGACAGTCTTTCCCCATCCATTTCCTTCATTTGTTTATTCTTTAAAAAATTACAACCAAGCACTAACAATTTTGACTTTTTTCTGAATATGTAGAAAGTACTCATGTGCCAAAAGAGTTTGAATTAAAAAGGTGGACATTAAGGAAAAATAATAAGAAAATCAACACTGAGGAGAAAGAGATGTTACATTGAAGGAAGCTATATGAAGGATATGTTCTCATTGTACTACTATACAATTTCTTGACATTCTATAATAATTTATTGATGATGTATTTCAAATAATAATAACAGTTTAGTTATCTGCATGTTTCCTGAATTATTTAAATTATCATATTCATAAAATTCTGTGATAACTTTTAATCCTACCAATTAAACAGTCATGAAAAGTAGGTCTCAAGTATTCCATGATATCTAATGGAAAAATATGTACAGCCAGAGTAATTTGACTTTAATTCGACAAAGGTGAAATTGTTCTAGCATGACCTTATCCTAACATAAATAGTCACTGTACCTACTGAGCCCCTGTTTCCAAGCTTAGCACCTGTGGTGGGTTAACTAATGGCCAACTTGTCACACTCAGCTGAACTGAATCAGTACAGTGTTAGGTGTGGGAAGCCCAAATGAGATTGCTGCCAATAGCACAAAGAGAGAACTATAGAGGAAGCTGGTGTGCTGCTGATTCTCCTGAAGAAGCTTGTTATGCTGGCTTTCATTGTATGGATTCAGCTGTTATTATCAGAGGAGCTTGGATCCTTGCTCTTACTAAGGATGGCTATGGTTCTCTTTGTGCAAGCTCTAGTCCTTACTTTGAACATCACTTCCTGGCTCCACTACAGATCCTTTATCCTGGGAAGTAACTTAACTGGGAGTTAAGCACAAAAAGGAGTTAGTAGAACATAATGATTATAAACACAAACTCTGGTACTACATTGTTTAGATTAAAATCCCAGCTCTATTTCTTTCTTATTAAACCTCTTAATGATTAATTTCCACATCAATAAAATAAGAATAATCCTCATACCAGCTCCATCCTATAAAATAATCATAAAAACCTTATAAACTGCTTACACTAACATATTAAATAACTTAAAATCATGTGATGTGAACATTACTTGACTCTTACTGAATATTACCTAAGTGATTGTTAAATAAGTAAACATGTGGTAATCTCTCAACAAATACAAGTATTAAATTAAAATATATCACAACAATATATGTACAACCATGTTCATAGCAGCACAATTTGTAATAGCTAAATGTTGGTAACAATTCAAATATCCATCAACCAAGGAAAAGATAAAAAAGATGCTGTATTTTTATACAATGGAGTACAACTCAAATATAAAGAAAGATAAACTTGAGCCTTTTGTAGGTAAATGGATGCAACTAGAAACCATACTCATAAGTGAAATAAACCAAACCCACATAAATAAACATTGTATTGTCTCCATAGTGTAAGAACCTAAAACAGTAAGTAAGATTCAAAAAGTACAATAAATACAATGAATGTGAAAAAAACTAATCAAAAGGAAAACTAATATAATTGCTCTGTTAATTTCTATTGGTTTATTGAAAGAAATAGTTAAACCCTAATTGTTTGATCTATTTGAAAGCCTATATCATGTAATCTGAACTTCTATTTTGAATATATTAATATGAAATATAATGTCTCTTGCCAATGTCCTTTTTTATTTTGAAATTATGTATCATTTTTATTGTTTTCTTCTCTCTAAATTAAAAAGAATCCTCAACTGAAGCTTAGAAAATTGAAAAAAGACTCCTATCAATGAAATTAGATATAAAAAAACCTGTTCAGAGAATTATAAGAAACTACTTTGAAATTTTATATTATAGTAAATTGGAAACTCTAGAAGAAATGGATAAATTCCTAGACACAAATGAATTCCCCAAGCTAAACCAAGAAGATAGAGCAAATACAATTATCTCAAATTAAAAAGATTCTGTGTGTAGCAATGGATACAAGCTGCAGAATGGAATAATTGCCAGCCACACTTCAAAAGACTAATGTGTAGAATAAATAAAGAACTCAAAAATTTAAACACCAAGATAAGATTCAATCAAAAATGACAAATTGAATTAGATCCAGAGCACAAACCCAGTGTGAGTGAGATAGTCTGGGGCCTTCCAGACACTCATTTGACCCAGATCCCAGGCCCAGTGTGAGTGAGACAGCCAGGGCTTGCCAGGTCCTCATCCGACCCAGGCCCTGAGTGAGACTGCCCAGGCCCCTCCAGATCTTCATCCAAGCCTGCACCAAGGCCAAGCCAGTGAGCGGTGCTTCCTCCATCATCCAGGCCTAGTGTGGAATGCTGGAACAGAACTCCCACAGATAGTCTAGAGGCAAGACCCACCCAGCTGATACAGGAACAGAACATCCTGCCAGAGTGGAACAGAGGGTTCACATCCAAGGGCTGCAGCAGGAAGAAGTGAAGCACAGCAGCCAGACCAAAGCCACACCTTCATAGATGAGTTTGAACTTGGTTGATCTGAATCTGGTGCTAAGATAATACTCTATTCAAAGCTTTACACCAAAGGTCAAATGACAGTGCTATAAAAAATGACAAAGAGAAGAAGAAAAATGCATTCTTAGGCTCTGAGCCCACACAGAACAAATGCAGGAAAAAATAGCATAGAAGAAATTGGAAATAACACGCCTGAAATCTCTGAAATAATAATGTTGGAAGTAGAGAAACAACTGCAGGAAGGTATAGAGGAAATCACATCAGAAATAATTTCAGAAGTAAAAAATATACATATAATTATAATGAAAGTGGTACTAAGGGTTTCTAAAGAAGACACTGATTTAAAAAATAGAAAAATGATAGAATCCTTGAATGAGCAACATAGGAAAGAAATTGAATACAGGAAGTAGATTCAAAGTGATATACAGGAAATTAAAACCTCAATCACAAACTGGCAAAACCATTTGAATGAAAGTGAAAATTGACTTTCAGAACTTGAAAACACCATTGCAGCTAGTGAAAAGATAAGACATAATCTCTTGAAAACAACTAGGAAGCAGGAAAAAATAATTCAGCATCTTGAAGACAATGCAAAGTTGAACAACATAAGACTAATAGGAATTAATGAGAAAGAGGGAGTCAATACAAATGATATAAAAAGAATATGGGCAGAAGTAATAGCAGAAAAGTTCCCAAATATGGGGAAGCAATATGACATTCAGTAAATAAAGGACATATAATGCTCAGACATATAATAGTCAAGATCCCAGAAATTCAACACAGGAACAGTATACTAAAAGCCTCTAGAGAAAAGAAACAGATCACATTTAAAGGAAAATCCATCAGAATAACAGCAGATTTCTCTTCACAAATCATCAAGTCAAGAAGAGCATGTAGCACACTACTACAACTCTAGCAAGAAAACAAATTCCAACCCAGACAGTTATACCCTGAAAAACTCTCTTTCAAGTATAATGGAGAAGTGAAATACTTCCATGGCAAAGAACAAATAAAGAATTTCAGGATGACAAAGCCAACCCTATACAGATTACTAAAGATATTCTACAGAGAAATCACAATGACCACAACTCCATGAATGAGAACAGAGAGAATGAATCAAATAGGACAAACAATTAAACACAGGACAAAAAAGAGGTAGAAAAAGCAGTATTTCAACTATTATTTTGTATACAGCAAAATAATATTTCCATAAGCATACTCTACAAATGGACTTCTCCTGCACCGTATGGGTCATGATTCTATCTGGGCCTGCAGGGTGAATATCAAGGAAAGAGCAGTAGCTTAGTCCCACAAGTGACACCTGGTCACCAGTAAGTATCATGGACACTGTCCATGTCCACAACATACTAGAACTTTGTGCAATATCTTATCCCCAAACTGTTAGAAGTTCATATATTTGCCATTCTAGCATTCATGTTATGTTTTATTCTAAGTAATTCTTTACTATCATGAGAACTTTTTGTTAGTTGAATTGTTTTAAAATATTAAATTTTAATCAATTAATATTTAATTTTCTGAATATTGTTTAATCTTAGTTTTTGTTTTAAGATTTATACTGTGTCTGTGACTTACAATCTACATATAAGACGATGTGATATCTTCTCCTAGTATAAGAAACTTTAAAAAATATATTTCCAGTTTCCATTTACTTTATATTACTTCTTCCTTGTTTTTTACACACACATACACATAGGAAAAAACATGTATATAACCTGACATAAGATTAATACTGTTTCATAGAAATCTTCAGTGACCTTTTAAGTGAGTTCATCTAATATATTGACAAAGTCCTGCATAACTACCAGTTCGAGAGCTCTTTATTCTTTATCCAGGACCATACAGCAAATTCTCTTGCCTTCTGGATTATAGTCTTTGTTGTTCTCTATATGCTACATCTGTAGGTATTACAATATTTGTATAACTGGAAAATATTTTACTTTTACTTTTCAAAGGTATGATTGCTAAGCATAAAATTCAATGGACAGATCTTTTTTCTTTTGTTCCAGTCATTTGAATTAATTGGTCTAGTTTCTTACAACTTGTTCTTTTTTCTAATGTGGAATAGAGGTTATTTAATTTTCTTCTTTTGTATTTAATATTTCTTCATTAATTTTATTTTGAAACAAATAACAATGAGACAGTTTCAAAACCAATTAATATGACAGTTTCAATAATTAATACATTGCATATTGTCTTCATAGTGGGAATTCGTAGTACAAGATACAGATATGATATCTTGTCCAAAAATTATTACTATAAATCTTTCTTCTCATTGAATTAACAGAAGGTAGCTGTATATTTATCATACCAATTTCTCTTAATACAGACACAAAAAGGACCTTCATTTTTATCCCCTTTTCTTGTTCAGTTTTGTCAGACATGGGTATTCCATTGCCATTTAAATGTAATACGTGCACAAATTCAGCAAAATAATCCAATAAACTCCAGTAGTGCATAGTAGTAGTGGGTTATCTGTAGGATTGGCAATGTCAGAAGTTGTTGACTTGAGCCTTTTACAGCTCAGCATATTAATATGGCTTTACTTTTCATACTTTTTATTATATATTTCTGCTGGATAGTTAAAACCAAGACAAAGCAAGACCTATAGAACAAGAAATGAAATTTTTGTGTATGGCAAGGTCTGTCATAATCCCCTCAGGATTTACCCTGAAACACTGTACCATAGTTTGCACATCCTTTGTGAGTGTCAAACATGCGTATGAGTCACAGCCATTGCTTGATCAATGTGCTCTCTGTGAAAGCCTGTATGTTTTCTCTCCAGATGACTCTCCTTAGGCACACTCTACATCATCAATCACTTTCTTCTGTGGTGCCATAATCTCCTTGATCAAAAATTTGGTACATCACTGAGTTACAGGATGTTACAGTACAGGTTCCCTAATGTACTGAGTCCTCACTGCGCTAGAAAGGCTAGGTCCAAAATATTGGCTGTTCTTGAAGCCCTTATTTTTCTCTAATTTTTGACCTGCAAACTCAAGTTATTAACCTTCCAGAAAAGAAGCTTAATGATATTATTGCCCTATAACATAGGGAGTTGAACTTAGCCTCACTATCTGTTTGAACAGCAAACATCTTAAAGAGAGCATGGAACAGGTATTTTCCATCAAGTATTGATGTGATAAATTTTAAATCCCTACAGAATGTGAAAAAAAATTAAATATTTTTAATTGGAATAAACAGTTATATATTTTTACATGAAAATTTAGAAATCTAACCATATACAACATTGTAGCAAGATAGTCCTATGACATTTTTTTCTTGTCTCTTGTTTTCATTTATTACCCTTTTTTTAAAAAAACCAAATATTTACTTGAGAGACAGTGTAGCAGAAATTAATATGACATGACAAGTAGTACATTTTTAGAAGACCAGAATGAAAGGCATTCTGAGCATGACCTGAGTATTACACATTGCTATTCAGTGCAGTTGCTTAATTCACTGGTATCAACATATATAATTAGTCAGGGTGAGAATCCTACCAATGAACTGCTAGTTTCAAGAACCTGCTGAAGATTCTCAGGATCATTGCCTTAACCACCTTGTGCTTATAAATGTATGGTTTTGCCACTGTTATGTTTCCTAACTTTTCTCCCTGCCCTCTCTTCATTGTTTAATCCTGAAGTTCTTGCTTTCCTTTTAAATGTGTTATACCTTTCTCTTTTTAATTTCTTCTTTTGAATTCTTACACTAGGAAGACCATACAATATTTACACATGTGGGTCTGTTTTATTTCACTTATGAGTATATAAGTGGCATCCACTTCAATATAAAGGCTTTGAGTTTATCATTCCTTATAGCTGAGTAATACACCATTGTATAAAAACACCACATCTTTTTAATCCATTCCCCATGTAATGAGCATTTTGGTTGTTTCCATGATTTGGCTATTGAAAACTGTGATGCTATAAATGTAGGTGAACATATATGACTATGATATGAGGTTTTCAGTTCCTCTGGGAAAATTCCCCATAGTGGGATAGCTGGTTTGAATGGAATTTCCACTCCTAGTTGTTTAAGAAGTCATCACACTGATTTGCATAATGCCTGCAGCAGTCTACATTCCTACCAGTAGTGGAGAAGGGTTCCTTTTTATCCACAGCGTCTCCAACATTTGTCATTGTTTGAATTCTTTATGATAGCCATTCTTTCTCCTGTGAGATGGTATCTCAGTGTTGTTTTAATTTGCATTTCATGGATGGCTAGTGATGTTGAGCATTTTTTCATATATTTATTTGCTTCTCTAATTTCATCCACTGAGATGTGTGTGTTCATCATGGATGGCCATTTCCAGAATGGATCTTTAAATTTTGGAGTCCTAATGTCTTTTAGTTCTCTAAAAATGCTAGAGAGCAGACCTCTGCCTGAGTGCTTTTTAGTTAAGATTTTTTCCCAATTTGTGGGTTGTCTTTTCACTTTGATGGTAAATTCTTTTAATGTGCAAAAACATCTCAATCAGAGGAGGTCCCAGTTGTTAATTCTTTCAAGTGTTACCCATGCAATTTGATTTTTTTTCATGACTCCCTTGCCTACCTCTATGTCTTCAAGATTTCCTCCTACTTTCTCTTCCAGGAGATTTAGTGTCTCTGTTTTCATGTTTAGATCTTTAATCCATTTTGACTTTAGCTTAGTGCGTGGTGATAGACCCGGGTCAAGTTTGAGTTTTCAGCGTGTAGAAAGCCAGTTTTTCCAGCACCATTTGTTGAAGAGACTATCTTTCTTCCAGTGAGCATGTTTGGTCCCTTTGTCATAGATAAGGTGGCTTGACTGTACTTATAGATGCTTCTGCATCTTCTAATCTATTCTGTTAATCCTTGGGTATATTTTTTTGCCCATAGCATGCTGATTTTATCACAGTAGCTTTGTAATATAATTTCAAGTCAGGAATTGTAATTCCTGCCTTCTCTTTGTTGCCTGGGATTGCTTTTGCTACGCTAGATCTTTTCCGGTTCCAGATAAATTTTAGAAACAATCTCTCTAGGTCTGTGAGGTATGTTAGTGGTAGTTTAATAGGGATTGCATTAAATCTGTACAGCAATTTGGCAGTATGACAATATTCACAATGTTGGTTCTTCCTATCCAGGAGCATGGAATATCTTTCCATTTTCTGAAATCCTCTTT
>NW_004525046.1:115704-129350 GCF_000260255.1 Octodon degus
ATCTCACCCCAGAAAGAATGACTCTCAGGATAAATCCTGAGGGGATTTCACTGACCTGATCAGACCCAAAAGCTACAACTCTTATTGCATAGGTCCTGCTTTACCTTGGTCTTAACCATCCAGCGGAAAAGTATAAAAATGAAATATAAGAAGTAAAGCCATGCTGTTATGTTGAGCTGTAGGGGACTCAAGTCAGCAATTTCTGACTTTGCCAGTCAAGCGCAAGACCTGATACTCTTATTGGCTACTGGACTCTTTTAGAATATTTTGCTGAGTTTACACACCTATAATATTCAAATAACAGAACTTAACAACAGAAAGGTGATGCAGATGAATGTCCATTTTTTATTTGTTTATTCAAGTGGCTAGGATCGAATACAGTTGCATTGTCTTAATGAATAGAGGGATTTGTTCTAATGGTGTTTGTAAGTAGTTTATCATGTCTGCATCTTGTACAGCAATTAACCACTAGGAAGAGTGTATACAATGTGTTAATTATTGAAACTGTCCTTCCAGTTTGGTTTGAAACTGTCTCATTTCTATTTGTTTCTCAATAAATTTATGGAAAAAATATTAAAAAATAAAAAAGAAGGAAAACCGGTCAGAATAACAGCAAATTTCTCTTCCCAAACCATCAAGTCAAGAAGAGCATGGAGCAACATACTTCCATTCTTACAAGAAAGCAAATTCCAACCCAGACTGATATATCCTGCAAAACTATCTTTCAAGTATAATGGAGAAGTGAAATACTTCCATGACAAAGAACAACTAAAAAATTACCTGATGACAAATCCAAGCCTACACAAACTGCTAAATGATGTTCTAGAGAGGGAGCAAATTAATCAATGCCCCATGAATGAGAATGGAAAGAACCCACCAAATAGGGCTTACAATTAAACACAGGAGAATAAGAGTTATACAATAGCAGTCTTTCAGTTACTCTTTTGTGTTCAGCAGCAAAATATTTCCATCAGCACACTACAAATGGACTTCTCTTCCACCCTATGGGTCATGATTCCACCTAAGTCTACAGCGTAGATTTCAAAGAAATAGCTGTAACTCAGTTCCACAAGTGACGCCTAGCCCCTGGTAACTGTCACGGTCATTATGCATGTCCACAACACACTAGAACTTTGTGTGATATCCTATCCTCAAACTGTTAGAAGTGCTGGTCATTTACTTGCTATCTTAGCTACTCTTCTCTCATTGTTGGGACAAATACCTGCCACTCAAAATGAAGGAAGGAAAGGTTTATTTAGCTCACAGTTACTGGAAGGTTCAGTCCATATTCAGCTGGGTCCAAGGCAGAGCAGCACACAACAGAGGGCAAACTTTCATGGTGGCAAAAATGACCAAGAGCACAAGGGAGAGGTGGCAGCAGCTCAAGCAGCTGGCTTCTCTTCCCACCTTACATTGTAATGCAATTTACCTGACTCAGGGCAGGTACAGCAGCTACACCCACAGTAATCAATCACAAACTCCAGAAGCCACCCCAAGACTGTATGAGGCTTTTAGGGGATACCTAGACACAAACCATAATACTTGCCATTCCAGTATTTATGTTATGTTTTACTCTTACTACTTCTTTGCTATCATGAAAACTTTTTCTTAGTTCAATTGTTTTGAAACATTTAATTTTTAATTAATTAGTATTTAATTTTTTGAATATTGCTTAATCTTAATTTTTTCTAAGATTTATACTATATCTTTGGCTTACAATTTAAAAGACATTATATGATATCTTCTCCTACTATTAGAAACTCTAAAAAGTATATTTCCATTTTCTGTTGACTTTATATTACTTCTTCCCTGTCTTTTATACACACATACACACACATATATGGAAAAAAAAAATACGTGTATGACCCAACATAAGATTGGTACTGTTTCATAGAAATCTGCAATGACCTTTAAATAAGGGTTCATCTAATATATTTTTATATAGTCCTGCATACCTATCATATTTAGAGCTCTTTATTGTTCATCTAGGAGCATATTGCAACTTTTCTTGCCTTTTGACTTATGCTCTTTGTTATTTCCTATATGCTACTTCTGGAGGTATTAAAATATTTCAGGTTTCTATTGCTAGAATATCTTACTTTTAGTTTTCAAAGGTATGTTTGCTAAGTATAAAATTCAAAGAGGACAGGTCTTTTCTTTTAGTCCTTTAATTCATCTAGTTTCTTACACACTTGGTCCTTTTTTTTTTTTTTCTTTCTAATGTGGAATAAGATGCTATTTAACTTTGTTCTTCCATAGCTAATGTTTTTATGTATATGCTTTAATGATTATAAGTTGAGCTAAATTCAGAAATTTTAAATCTGTAAATTTTTATTGTCTACTCCTTTCTACTTTGAGATTCTAATTATATGAATATAAGTTTCTTGGTTTTTGACACAGTGAACTATTATGACTGATCTGTAAATTCTTTCTTCATTTTTATTTTTTTTTTTGTTCTTTTTCCCATAATTTTATTGAGGAACAAATAGCAATGAGACAGTTTCAAAGCAAATTAGTAGGACAGTTTCAATAATTAATAAACTGAATATTGTTTTTTAAGTGGTTATTTGTTGTACAAGATGCAGACATGATATCTTATTTACAAACACTTTTAGAAAAAATCCCTCTATTCATTGAATTAAGAGAATGTAGCTGTATATCTCTCTTAACAAATTTGAATATACAGATACCAAATGGTCATTCATTTGTATCCCCTTTTTTGTTTAGTTTTGTTATTTAAATATTATAGGTGTGTGACTTCAGGAAAATATTCCAAAATAGTCCAGTAGTACAAGATAGTATTGTGCTTTTCCATATGACTGGCAATGTCAGAAGTTGTAGACTTGAGTCTTTTACAGCTCATTATAATAATGTGGTTTTATACTTCATTTTTATACTTTTCTGCTGGATGGCTTCATTTTTATTTTGAACAGTTTTTATTGTTATATTCATTTATGTTTGTAAATAATTTATTTTCAATTTGCATTCTATTAAAAAATAAAAGAAAAATAAAAAAAGAAATCTTGCTGGATTTTTTTTTTAAACAGGGTCTACACGGTCACACTACACAGATTGGACTTGTAGTGATCCTCCTGTTTTCAGCCTCCCAAATACTGGGATTACAGGTGCATGCCATCACACCCAGCCTCCAAGGCCGTCTCAGTGCTCCCTGAGGGAGGGGCCAGCATGGCATGCTGGGAATCAAACTCCAGTCCCTGCATCTACCTAAGCAGGCACTTTAGTGTGCTGAGCTATCTGGCTAGCCCTCGGATCTGTGTGTGTGTGTGTGTGTGTGTGTGTGTGTGCGTGTGTGTGTGTGTATTTTAGGAAAGGGTCTACAGGGTGTTCACAATCTCACTACTAGATTGGACTTGTAGCAATTTTCCTGTTTACAACCTCCCAAGTGCTGGGATTACAGGAGTGCACCACCACGCCCAGTCTCAATCACTGTCTCAGAGTGCCCCGGGGCGGGGCTAGCACTGCATGCCCAGGGATTGAACCCCAGACCCATGCACCTGCTTCTTTAATCCACTGAGCTATTTGGCCAGGCCTGGACCTCGGATCTTTCTTCTGGCACCTACTTATATGTCCTTAAAAAAGCTTTGTGGTATTTAGCTGGTTGTAAGAATTGGCAGCTCTTAACATATAGATAGGCTCACACAGGAGGCTAATGTCATGATCTCTGGCTAATGTCATGATATCGTCCCATGTCATGATCTGTAATTTCCTCCCAAATATTTTGGTCCTTACTAAGAAAGAACCTATTTTCACTGTTTATAATTCATCCCACTTCTCAATACTGACTTTTTGTCTCTCAATATTACCCTGCATCCAAACTCCACATAGCTCACTCCATGGGTAACTAGAAAGAATATTTCCCAATTAAATATTGCTTATATTATGGTGCTTAGACTCAGGGCTAATGCCTGGCTCCCCACCAATCTGACACACAACTGGATGATAAATTCTGCCCTTGAACAACTTACCTCAACTTGAACATGAAAAGGAGTGGTTTTGAAACATTCTTGTTGTGGCCAGTATAGCACTGACAGCACTGGCACTGCAGCCACTGCAGCTGTCACCCTGACTCATTCCAGCCAACCTCCCCTGGCCAGGAGTGGGTACTGTCAAAATTAGTCTTTTAACTTGAACAATAATGATATGAAAATATTATAAAGATGACACTCTTGAAGCCATGGTAGGATGGCTGGGTGAATATAAACAAGCTCGATGGACATAGTCAATTTAGTTGTGCACTGAGTGACACTCAGTGAGCCTTCCTGGAGCTCAAGTGCTGGCTGGAGAGGAGGTGCTGGGTTACCGCCTCCATGTGCACCTTGCTCAGGATGCTGCTGTACTGGGACAACAGGGCCCTGTACCCAACCTCACTCTCAGTGGCCAAGCCCTTTCCAGGGTCCAGCAGGCACTGCTGCAGCCCCAACATCTGGCTATTCAGCACCACTATCCATAGTCTTGTCCTCCTGCTCACTGTGGAAGTGCCTTCCTTCCAAATCATGGCTAAGAACCATTACCTTTCTCTTCCATCTTTAAATTTATCTCCTCTGAAACAAAATGCCTGTCCTTTTTGGAACAAGTTTGCTGGTTATTCTACATAACCAACCATAACTATCCTGGATGCTTTGTCATGTTAACACCTCAGGTCAATAAAAACAATTGGTATTGTTTCCAATATTTAGCTATGACAAATTGTGTTGCCATAAACGTGTGTGTGTATGTGTGTGTGTGTGTGTGTGTGTGTGTGTGTGTGTGTGTGTGTGTATTGCTGTGATATGATGCTTTCAATTCTTCTGGAAAAATACTCAAAGGGGAATAACTGGATTGAGTGGGACCTCTAATCTTAGTTTTTTGAGAGTAACAGTTAATACCCAATTGTTTGGTCAGTTTTGCATGCCTATATCTGGTAATTTGAGTGACTAGTTTGAAGACAACAATATTCAATATAAAAACCATTGTTAATATCCTACTAAAAGAAATTGGTACATATGCATATCTGTGCCCCAGTGCATCTCACCTTTAAGTTTCATATATATTCCATCTTCCAGCTTGCCTCTGTGATCATGGCTAGCATGGGGATGCCAGGCAGGAGTCATCTTAGGCCCTGGAGCACTGGGGCTGGGAGTGCTACTGTGAGCATGTCCTGCATGATGTGGACACACATGTATGTGGTGTAGGTTTACTTTTGGTCTTAAGAATGGGACCCAGCAACCTGGTCATCACACATTCAGTCCTGTCTTTCTGTCTTCATGCAACAAGAGTGTCACTTCCCAGTTTTTCTCCTGCCACTGGGATATGCAGCACCAGCTCAACAAGGCATAGTCAGAGGGCTTCATGGCATACCCATTCATTAGCAGTTTTGTTTGCTCCTTAACACCTGCAACATCCCTGTATGCTGAATACCTCATGGGGCCCCAAGCAGCACAAAGGCTGACTGGCCTAAATTCTTTGATCCAAGATTTCCCAGCAGACTGTTGTCTTCAACATAGCTGAGACATTCTGGCAAACTATCCTTCAGAAGCAGCATGAACATAGTCAAGAGCACTTACCTTCTATGTTATGCATTCTTTCTCAACAAATGTTGCTTTCTGAGATGCCCTGTCTAATCCTGTGTATTTTCCCCACAGAGCAGTAATTATGTCTGTCACCCACAGTATTAACAGGGGTGGCTCACTGTCATTAAAATGACTTCATCACTACAGATTACTCATGGTTCAATACAATTATTTATGATGTCTTTGTAGGTTTAAAAGGCAAATTAAAGGTTTTCCTTTCCCATGTGTAAATAAATCTAAGTAGCTCTGGAGATATATCACAGTCTACAGTTTTATTTTGAGCTTATCAGATGTGTTGGATTAGGTGAAGTTGGGGGTGACAATTGGAAAAAATGCACCAGTTTCTGTTTTGTTTTGTTTTGTTTTGTTTTGTTTTGTTTTGTTTTGTTTTGTTTTGTTTTGTTTTGTCTCACCATGATGGGGATGGAGCCCAGGACCTTACTAGTGCTAGTTTGTGCTCTTCCACTGAGCTCTTTCCCAAACTTCAGTTTTAATGAGACAACTATTTGCATCTGTCAAGTTCAGCATAGCAGCTAAGGTTGGCACAGAAGTGTCATTCTCTACAATGTGGATATCCAAGGTGACACAGATAATTTTCATATTTTCACTAGATAATTAAAACATGCAAGTTGATTATTTTCAAGTGTAGGGGAATGTTTGATTAAGCCTCAATGCTGAAAATAACCATCAACGCAAACATGATAGGTCAGCCCACACTGGAAAGCCATATGGACTTATGGATGACACTACCAAAACAAGCCCTAAAATACAATCTACAAGGAGACGAAATTTTTCCTTGTTTAAAGTGGGAGGTGTCATTTAATGATCTAATTATCTGGAAATTGATCAGTTCATTTAATTGTGCTACATACAGAATGAATGGATCATAAGACAAGCTTAATTGTTCCAAATAAGAAAGCAGGAAAGAGGAATACAATGAATAAGCTTCTAGGCAGAGAAGGCAGAGCCAGCACCACAGCCATGGCAGCTATGCTTTTCTGACAGGCTTAGATTGTTAAGAAAACAATTGCCAAGACATAAACTGATATGCAGAAGCAGTTGCCAGATAATATGTTGTCTTTCCAATGGTAACGGCATCCCATGAAACACTGTCTTGGCTGAGGCACTCTACTTCAATACTGATTTACAGAGCAGAGAAATTCCCAGGGAAAAGCACTTAGTTTAATTTATAATAACCTGAGGCTAACAAAGGAAGTGGAATGAGCAGAAAGCTGGCAGGAGAGTGAAAGATAAGTGCAGCTGTTTGTGTAAACCTTTTTCAATTTTATTAACTACCAGACATCATCGGCAAACAGATTCCTAGCTACCTACAAGTACATTTCCTTTCATTCAAAATGACATTAACCATCTAAATCCTAAATGACTGAGTTTAGACTGTGTATTGAAAGGAACTTAAAACATCATTAAGCCCAATCATTTGGCTTTACACGTAGCAAGACAGATATTCAAAATGATCAAGTTACCATAGAAGATCATCCCATCAGTTTGTAGCTGGACAGCCCAAGAGCAGTAGCTGGCCTCTGTTTCAAGCAAGGCTCTTTGTACCTCTTCTGAACTTTGTGAGACTGTTACTAACTTCAAAAGCTACATAATATATGAGATGAAAGATAAAGAAAGATCATTTTCCTCTGAATATGTTTGACATTGCTAAAGAAAACTAACTGAACTCCCAAAGCTCAGTGTAGAAGTCTGAGTTTTGTGACAATAACAAATTACACTAAACTCAATAATCTATGTAATATACAATGAACCAGATTTTAAACATCTGCTGAGTAGGTTAGATATATCCAGAAGTTTTGTTAATGATACTCAGATCATTGGGGTGCTATTTGGTACACTGAAGAAGTAATTTACTAAGCAACATCACTGTGAAATAAACATCCATTGATCTTTTTCTCCTCAGAGTATAATATGCACAGCTATCAAGGGAGAACCTGGATGTTCTCCAGGATAAGTAGTTTCAGACTTTACTTGTTTGACAACAGAGACAGGTATCGAATGTTCTTCATCCTCTTGATTAAAAGATTCTATTAGGGTCTGGGGAGATAGCTTGGCAATCTAAGCACCTGCCTGGCAAGAGCAAAGACCCAGGTTTGATCCCTGCTACTGCGTGCTGTGCTTGGTGTGGCATACTGGCCACAAAAACCAGGCATGGTGGTTCATGCCTGTGATCCCAGCACTGGGGAGACTGAGACAGGAAGACCACTCTGAATTCAAACTGCAGAGCAAGACCCTGTACTAAATAAGTAAAAGATTTTTTTAGAAAAGATTATATTAAATGAATTTAGATATTTCAATATTAAAACAGTAGAATTTCTGCAATATATGCTTATAAAATATTTCCCCTTTATCTGTCTACCTCCCCACTGGTTTTAGAGCATATACTCTTACATAAACTCATTGACTTCTAAAAATCCTGTGAAGTCAGAAAGGCAAGAATAACATTTTGAGCAAACTAGGGAGTGAAAAATAAAACATAAAGGTTAAGAATTTCAAGTCAGAATCACAATTAAGCCTCAGCTCTGTTTCTCACCACCACTGACCTGATAAACTTCTATAAACCTCAGTTTCCTCATGAGTGAGTAGGTATCATTATTGCAAGGTGCAAAAGGAATCACTGACTAATTAAGATGTCTAGGTTCCCTGAGTTCTATTCCAAAAGCCTTCTTACCTCATCACACTACTTCCATATTGCTTTCTTTCTTTTCTGCATTTCAATGTTTTCACTGCCCCTCTCAGGCTGACCAATGCCCAGAGACAACAAACTGCTTTCCAAACACAAATCAAGCAAGCCAGAGTCCGGAGCCCAATCACCTCCTGTACCAGCTCACAGAGTCCAGGCCACTCTACCTAGCTGTTCACCTCACCCACAGCCCAGGGATCACATAACGGGACAGCCACTGTTCTCTACAACTGACAGAAATTCACTATTCAGAGTAACCAGCCTGTGCTTCCTTTCTCTGACTCACCCCTTCCTTTCTGTAGAAATCAAAGAGAAGTCCCTTTTCTCAGTTTTGCCCTTTGCTCTTTACTCACCTGGTGCTTCCTCACGTGTGGTATCTATGATGTGATGTGGCCTGACCCAAAGGGAACAGTAATAAACTATCTTTCCAATGGTAGCTCAGTCTTTCACTGTTGGCCTACCTACACTAGATCTTCTATCATTATATTTAAATCAATCTCAGCCTCCCTATAACCCACTTGCATCTCCCAACACAACACTGGCAAAGGAGACATCACACAGCGGGTAATCAGGAAGTGAAAGTGCTGATTAATTTCATATTATCCTTGATGTTTCTGTGAAAGTTTTTGCATGAGATTAATATGCAAATCAGTAAACTGTGAATAAGGCATATTGTTCTCCTTCATATTGATTCCCTCATCCAATAAATTGGAGGTCTTAATAAAGTCTGAGTTCTGTCTAGGAAAGAGAGAATTCTACAGTGGATAATCTCTGAACTTGGACTGCAATACTTCCCTGGTCTCCAGCCTTCTGTCCTAACTCACAGACTTCAGACTTGCACCTTCAAAGTATAAGTGTGAATTTCTTTGCTGTGTATGTGGTACATTAGAGATTTAACCCAGGGTCTTCACAATGAGCTACATTCCCAGTCCTCTTTTATTTTTATTTAGAGACAGAGTCTCACTAACTTGCCAAGTTTCCCAGACAAGGCTAGAAATTGAGATCTTCTGTTCAGCCTCCCAGAATGCTGGGATTATGGGAAATTGCTGTCATGCCCAGCTAAGAGTTAATTTCTTAAATTAACACACACAGTTGACTTTGTCTCTGTCCAAAACTCTAACACAGTGATGTGAGAGTCAGTGTACAAATTACATCTGCTATGCACAAGAATTCTCATAGCAAGGGCTGGCAAGATAGCTCAGCAGACTAAATAACTGCTTAGGCAAGTGCAGGGACCAGAGTTTGATCTCCAATATCCCATGCTGCACCAGCCCCAACCCATGGCATGCTGAGCTGTTGACCAAGTCCAGGCATGGTGGTGCACACCTGTAATCCCAGCACTGGGGAGGCTAAAAACAGGAGGATCACTGTAAGCCTGATTTGCATAGAGAGACCCTGTACCAAATATATTTTTAAAAATGCATGCTCACAGAAGGACTCTTCAAAATAGATGAAAACCGGAAAAAAAATCCAAATGATCCTTCATATTGGATAAATAGATTATAATATACTCAACCAGTGAAATATGAGACTGTGATGAGAATGAACTACAATTATACTCAACATGAGTAAATCTCTAATATAACACTGAGTGAAGCAAAACTCATATTGGCTGTGGTCTGTCTGAGAGTAGGAGACATACAGGGTGGTAGAGATCTCAGGACTTCCTGGAGCCCCTGCAGCATTCTGTTTCTTTGGCTTTTAGTCATACTTCTGAGGCAAATAGTAAAAAGTTTATTGACCTGTGCATTGAGGTTCTGTATTTTTTCCTGCATATTTTTAATTTCAATAAACTTTACAAAGCTAGAACAATAAACTAAATTCCTTTTTTTTAATTTTTCATTATTCTAGTCAGACATGTCACTAATACAATGGACATTTGTACCCTTGAAATTTACAATACAGAAGAGAAATGTTAAACATGAAATTATTTCATGTTTCTGGATGCATTATGGTTCCTAAAGGAATTTCTGGACAACATGCCACAGACTTAATGTCTTAAATCTCTAGAAACATTGAGAAAGCTGGGGCTCTGAGCCTCAGATGCACTCCAGTAGGTACATGGGTTACTTTTTCATTTCCATGAAGGATAGAGTCCATGGAGGACCTAGCATGGTAATCTCAGTAACTGTGGCTTTTTTTTTCTTTTCAGAGAATGGAATTTCTTGCTATAATTTCCTGGAGTGTCTCTGGACAAATTAAATAAATTAAACATGCAATCTATACTACACACCTTAAGAATTCCAAGTCATTCCCTACACTTTAAGGTTTAAAAAAAAAAAGGACAAAGAAAATAAATCAAGCTTAAAAAAAAAACTATTGTGTTGCCCAGATAATGACAGCAAGCATACTTGGTCTGACAGCTTGGGAGGAATGGGATTGTTTTGTGTATTGAGAAGTAGACTCGAGGAATGTTGTTGTGTTTGTATCAGATATGCCATTTGGGCAGACTTGATATGTGGGCAGATAAGATCAATAAATCTGTCAGTATCAGTAGGTTTCTCATCAGCTCCTTGTGTCTGAAGGGCTGCATAATGTTTCACACATAGACATCAGATATTCAGGGCTGGCCCGGATAAACCACAATCCTTGAACTAAACTCTTCCTGTTCTCTCCTTGCTCATCTACACCAGCTATTTGCATTTCTGGGAGTTATAGGAATGGACCAGTGGAACTTGCCTTCTTACCTTAAGATATCATGTTCTTTACTCAAAAAACCATTACAACGTAATAAACTTCTCATCCCTCAAGACCCAGAACTCCTCCAAAAAGCATGTTCTAACGCAGTCTGCACAAGACACTCTAGTACAACATCTGCCACCAGTAAGTCCCTTCTGCCTCTGTCCATCACCCTATGCTCCTCTTTGCCACCCCCTTTCTAACTCTCTCTACCCATTTTCTGCCAACCTTGTTCCCCTTTCTGCCTGTTTCTTTCTTCCTTGTCTTCTCCTCATCAGCCCCAACCTTAGAATTCTTGTCTGTACCAAGGCTTGGCCACACTCCTTTACATTAAACCTATTACCATAGCTGAGGATATGAGTTGATACACCCCAAGTTGGACTCTGTTACCTGAAGAAAGAGTAATTAATCAAAACAATATACTCACTTGAAAAATTGTCAAATTATTTAACATTTGTATGAAATTTTAAGGTTTCTCTGTATATAGCAAGCTACAGATGGACATTATTTACCCAAATCCATGTGTCTTGTGCAAAACTCAGAAGTGTTCATAAATCTATGTGTTGTAAGTCTTAGGTTTAAGAGAAGATTTTGTTCATTGCCTTCTGCCAGCACCCCTGCATAGTGTCTGGCAAGTGATAAGTACTTAGTAAACAGAATGAACAGATTTTTTCAACACAACTTGAAAAATTCCTTTCTTTAATCATGTATACCTAAAATGTAACAATAAAATTAATTTTTCAAAATGGACCTCTCTTTTTCTTACACGCACACACACACACACACACACACACACACCTTCACCTCACCTAGGAAAAGAAAATTGAACTCAGTGGTTTGACATTTTTCAGTCAACCACTTCCCCAAATATGATTTGTGTGTGTGTGTGTGTGTGTGTGTGTGTGTGTGTGTGTGTATTTTTCAGATTAAGGTCTCTGTATGTAGTCTCAACTGAACTTGATCTCACTATGTAGCTCAGGCTAGACTTGAACTCATAGCATTCTCCCTGCCTCCGCCTCACAAGGGCTGGAGTTACAGGGGTGTGCCACCAAATTTAGCTGCAAACAATACACTCTGATATCATCTGCAGCAGAGATGGCAAGCCTTGCAGAGATTTCAATTATGCAAATAGCATATGTGATAAATTTATAAGAATTGAAATTCTTCCATGCATATTATCTGACTGTTATGGTTTGGATCTAGTTGTCTTCCCATGGCCTCATGCAGTCATTCAGCTTCTGGAGTTTGTGATTGATTGTTGTGGGTATGGGGGCATCCCCTATGGGAGAGGAGTAACTAATTTTTGTAGCATACAAAGGGGGAGAAAGGCTTGCTAGAAGCTGTAGCTGCTGCCCTTCCCTTTGCTCTTGCTCTTTGCCTCTGCCATGAACAGTTGCCATTTGCCATGTGCCTCTCTGCCTCGGAGCCAGCTGAATATAGAATGAAACCTCCACTAACTGTGAGCTAAATAAAACTTTCCCTCCTTCATTATGGGTGCTGGATATTTGTCCTAGCAATAAAGTGACCAAGTCACAGAGATAAAAAAAAACATGAATTGGGAAAAAAGTTTTAGCTGACTGTCCTTCAGACAAAGGACTCCTATCTAGAACAGATAAAGAGTTTTAAAAAATTGGGCCTCAAAAATTCAAAGATCCATTCCAAAAATGGGCATCTGAGATGAATACAAGCTTCACAAATGAAGAGATACAAGTGACAAATACGTGTATGAAAAAATGTTCAGCATCATAGGTCATTCAAGAGATGCAAATTAAAACAATGCTGAGATACAGTTTTATGCCAGAAAGAATGGTTATCATTAAGAAGTCAACCAATAACAAATGCTAGAGAGGTCGTGGGAAAAAGAAACACTTTTCCACTATTGGGGTGAGTCCTTCCCGGCAAAAACATGATGGAAATCAGTTTGGAGATTCTTCAGAAAACTAAGCTTGGAGAACCCATTCAAGGCAGCTTTTAACCTCCTAGGGATTTTTCCAAAAGAACTGAACTCATCATACCACAGCGATATGTGTGCACCCATATTTATAGCAGTGCAATTTGCCATAGCTGAATCTTGGAAACAATCCAAATGCCCATCAACTCAGGTATGGTTAAAAAAGCTATGATATTTTTACACAATAGAGTGTTAGGCCAGGGAGATGGCTCAATAGAATAAGTGCTTGCCAAGAAAGTGCAAGGGCCTAAGTTCAATACCCAGTTCAGGAAAAAAAAAAAAATAGAGCGTTACTCGGCTATAAAAAAAAAAAAAAGATAAATCTGAGGCTTTTGTAGATAAATAAATGCAACTAGAGACTGTATTGGTAAGTGAAATAAATCAGATCCACTTTGGCAAACATTCTATTGTCTCACTAGTGTGAGAACCTGAAAGAGTAAATAAAATCTGAAAGGTACAATAGATTTTTTTAATTGTTGTCTTAGTGATTATTCATTGTACAAGATGCAGACATGATATCTTGTTTACAAACACGATTAGAACAAATCTTACTGTTCGGTGAGTTAAGAGAATGTAGTTGTATATCTAACCCATTTTGAGTATACAGATACAAAATTGTCGTTCATTTGTATTCCTTTTTTTTGTTTACTTTTGTCAGAGAAGGGTATTCCATTGTCATTTCAATATTACAGGTGCATGAATTGAGCGAATTATTCCAATATAGCATAGTAGTCCATAATAG
>NW_004525046.1:129730-133738 GCF_000260255.1 Octodon degus
TTTTATGGAACCAGGGAATGAACTCAGGTCCTTGTGCTTATCAGGCAAATGCTTATTCCACTGAGCTATCTCTCCAGTCCTGAAATGTGCAATAGATATTATGAAAGGGAAAGAATTTATTCAATGGGAAGGAAAAACTGGGATGAGGAAAAGGATAAAAGAAATGAGAGAAAAAGATGATAGATAGATAGATAGATAGATAGATAGATAGATAGATAGATAGATGATAGATAGATAGATAGATACATAGATAGATAGATAATATGCAGGATAATTTGGATCATTGTACTGCTGGATTCTGCTGGTCTTTTGAAAGGAACAGTTAATACTTAATTTTTATTCTTTTTATTATTCTTATTCTTTTAAATTTCTTAGAACTTTTAATGTTTTGTTGTTTTTTTAAACCAATTTTGTATGATTATGTCAGCATCCCCAGAGTTGGGACCACAAGCATGCCCACCACACCTGTTTGCAGTGGCCAGCACAACATAAGGTGCAAGGGATCGAATCTGGGTCCTTGAGCTTGCCAGGCAGGTGCTTGGACCACTGAGCTATCTCCCCATCCCTCATCGTGCATTCTTTTAAACACTAGTGAGCAGAAAAATACTTCAGTAAGCCACACACAACCTCTTCAAGAAGATGAAACCATCTTTCCACTCAGGACTTTCACATTTAAAGACTATGAAATAATGAAATTAAAACTCTTCTGTGTGTTCCAACACCAGTTCTCTTTGATGTGCCTGCTAAGCTCTTGCCAGATTTGGTCTTAGATGTGTCACATCCACTGTCAGCACTTGCCTCAGTTTCTACATGACACCACTGGGATGATATGCTCTCCATAAGTCTCAGGAGTAATGGGACAAAGCAAAAAGGACAGCTCTGTAAACACTTAGGATCAACTGAAACACAAAGGGTGAATTTACAAATTTAGGCAAGTCAGCAAAGGTTGTTGAGCCTTACATTCCTTGTTTATGATAAGGAAATAATACCTTTCATTTGTCAAGGTAACTCTATGAATTAAATTTTTAAAAGACTAGGTTACCCAGGTCACCCAAGGCAGTGTTTATCCCTTAACAGCTGCTTTAAAAATGTTAGTTCCTCATGTATCGAAATTAAAATAGAAACTATAACTTCATAGTGCAGAAGCTTCATGTCCTGAAAAGCAACACCTTACAAGTCAGAAAGTCAGACCCTTAACACACATCCTATAGGATATCTACCTTCCTCATACCAATCATACAAATGGTAAAACTAAACCACAGATACCAAGAACCCCATTCATCAAAAAGAAGTTATTGAAGTCATTGGTAGATAGATTGCAGCAAAGACCATGACAATGGAAGAGAGAATAATATAGTTAAGGAAAAAAATAAGATCAAACAAGAAAAAAAAGCAACAGGGATCTAGAGAAAATTTTCAGTGTGTTAATGGAGGTCATCTAAAACTCAGACACTAAAATAGGATTAAATACATAAGGTCTTATTAGGGAAAGTATCCAGGCAGAAAAAGTCAGTAGGGGGCTAAATGGGTTCAGGACAGCTGTCAGACTACCATGCAAGTCTAACCCTAAGTGACAGAAAGAGGAAAAGAAGGTAGAAAGGTCCTAGCATGCTGTGGGATCTAAGGGAGTTCAGCAAGGCTAGGGCCGGCTATACAACAAGTAGATCTGTTTAGTACATTTTTGTTGTCTCCATTCCTATGATTCAGCATTTTATACCATAGAACAGAAACTGAGCTTCTCAGTCCAGTTCATTTACACACTAGACCATCTTTAGAGCACAGATAAAACTGTAAATAAGATGTCATACAATACAATAGACTCAGGCAAGGGAATCTTCCCAGTAGGCTTAGAAACCCACAGCACTTTCTGAAAATAGAAAGGCCAGGTGGGTCAGATAAGCAGCAGTGTGACAATGGTTCCCTCATTTCTTGATTTAGGGCCTACAAAAGAAGTGTCTCAGACAATGATTTGGTGCCAGGTTGTATACTTGAAAGATAAATCAAAGAAGCAGGACTGAGGGAATAAAGATAGGCTGATAAGAAAGAAGAAGCTAATGTAAAAGTGCATAGGCAATAGAGATCCACAGCCTGGAAAAGTGCATTCCAGTTTCAGAAATGCCACCTAAATCACCAGACTCTAAAGCACTACCCACTAGCTCATTTTCCGTCCATTGAGAACTTTCTCTTGTAGATAAACTCTCCTACATTTTCAGTCTTGACTGATCTGTGATGGGGAAAGCCCCACCCAAGAAGCCAGTCCTCACAATGAGATAGGGCAAGCAAGTCTCAGTATACTCAAAACTGCACATCACAGCTGCCGCAAAAAATCAGAGGTGAGCTCAGAGCTGAAATGCAGGAGTTTCACAAGACATCTTCTACAGCTCCAAGGGCAAACAGTTAAGTGATTATAACTTCAGCATCTTGTTTTTATTTCATACGTACCTCCTCCCACCCAGTTCTATCTCAGCAGTTCCCCACTGTGTTTCATATGATGCCTTAGCTATGACCTAAAGTTATAACACATCTTCCAAGTAAAAGAGGAATCTTAAATTCAGTGCTCAATGTCATCAGACCAGAACTCACTGAGCATGTGAGCAGAAGGCAAGGCAAAGTTAGACTCCTCTCAGATCTACAAATTTCTTCTCTGACAGTAACTATACCCAGAGTACACACTCATCTTGCATATGTGTGTGTGTGAGTGTGTGTGTGTGTGTGTGTGTGTGTGTGTGTGTGTGTAGACTTTTTAGGTTGGGTGAGATGTGTGTACAAGTCCTATATTTTGGTGCTTTTTGCACTCAAACATAAAGAGCAACAGCAAACAATCTTACATAGTGCTTGTCCCTCCCTGTATGCCTACAATGTTACAAATTGCAGATTGGAGAGATAAATTAACCTTCACCTGGTATTGCAGACAAACAAAAACACCAAAATGACACCCAGGACTTGGAGGCATATTTATTTTACATTGACAGACACTGGGATCCTTCTAAGAATATCCAGCCCCAATTTCTGGTGGTCAAGTGTCTATATGTAACAAGCAAGCAGTAAGTACAGAGGCATAATGGCTTGTTAGTTGGGGATTGATTTATACAGTGTGCATCACAGTGACCAGCCATTTCTAGAAGACAGAATCAACGAGAACTAGAACAGGAGCTATTACCTGAGCAATGAAGGAACTGAAATATACTGACTGGGGAAGGGGCACTTTCTACTACAGTATAAATATCTAACCCAGTGGTGCTCAGACCACAGTGCATATCAAAATCACCAGGAGATGTAACCATTGTACAGGAGCCTGTTTGTCAAAGTAGAAAAGAACTTTGGTGTTTTACCAAGTTCCCTACAAGATTCTGATACCCATAAAAGTTTAAAACATGGGAAATTTTTTTGCCAGATGCTTCTTAGATGGAAGACTAAACTAATATCTATAAAGAACTCAAAATTATTTTTCTCAAAAATATACCCAAAATAATAAGGTCTAATCCAAAAATTGGACCCATAAAAGGTCCAATCCAAAAATGGGCAATGAAATGAACAGATTCTCCTTCAATGAAGAAATACACATGGCCAATAGCTACATTAAAAACTTCTCAGTCCTTAGAAAACTGCAAAACAAAACAACACTGAGATTTCACCTTATTCCTCAAAGAATGACTATTAGCAAGAACTCAAAAAACAACCAATGTGGTAAAGTTATAGGGAGAAAGAAACCCTTCTCCATTAGTGGTAAAGCAAACTTACAGTGCACCAACTATATAAATCAGTAGAAGAGTCCTAAAACAACTAAAAATAGTATAGATTTTATTTGACCAAGCTATTCTTCTTATAAGTAACTTACTAAAAGTTAAAGGCCTCATGTTATAGTGAGAATGGTTGCTATAACCTATAAGAGTTAAGTCACCAAAGTGGCCAATAAAGCCCATCTATAGATGAATGATTAAAGAAAATTGGTGTTACTAACTTTGCAAAAGTATAAGTAAAGGACCATTTTGTTGTGGGAAAAGCAAA
>NW_004525046.1:133838-140524 GCF_000260255.1 Octodon degus
ATATATATGTACACACAAGATAGTTAGGATAGACATATAGCTACTTTCTCTTAGTCTATTGAGAAAAAGTTTGTAGTAATACAGTTTAGACTAGCTATCATGTTTCTATGTTGTCCTCTGAATAATTACTATGAAGACAACAATATGCAATGTATTGATTATTATAACTGTCTTAGTAATCTGTTTTGAAACTGTTTCACTGTTATTTTATCTTTTTTCTCATTAAAATGAATAAAAAAGAAAACTGGCATGTGTACACAGAGAGTACTAGGCAAGCATAAAGAAAGACAAGCTTGAGTCATTTGTAGGAAAACACATACACCTTAAGACCATAATACTAAGTGAAATAAATCAGACACAAAAGGGTAAACATCACATGGCATCTAATATAAGAAACCCAAAATATACATAATTTAAAGAGTAAAATAAAAGATGATAAGAAATAAGAAGATAGACTTTGTGGAGATGGAAAGGAATGGAAAAATGGGGGAAGACATGAGGTAGGGGAGAGAAAGAAGTAAAACGATTAAGCTACATAAGAACCAGTTCTTTATGAGGACTGTGTTCATTATAGATTATAAATGCATACTAATAATTTTTTTTAAAAGTTTAAGAACCATAGACTTAAGTTTAGGCCAGAGGCTCTCTAATTTTCCTGTGCATGTCACTCTCCTGATACAGCAGGTCTCCTGTGGAGGCAGAGGCTGCAGTTCTGGAAGCTTCAGGTGATTCCAATGGTGCTGGCCACACTCTGGGTAGGCAGTGCTTGCAACACAGGCCTCAGGGACCTCAGAGAGCCTCATGAAGAACATGTAGGAGCAGCTTTATGTATGGGTTCCTAGTTTCTTGCTTCTCTCTAGTGCACAGGGCTACTATTAAGCTTTCTTGGGAAGGTGAAGAAAAAAATCATACTAGGCTGGTGCCTTTTCTTGAGAAATTCTGTGGCATGTTTTAAGTGCCCACTGTATGTTATGTCTTTGTTACTTTTCTCTCATTGCTAAGACAAAATACCTCATACCCAAAATTAAGTAGGAAAGGTTTATTTAGCTCACAGTTTGTGGGGGTTTCAGTCTATAATCAGCTGGCTCCAAGAAAGGGCTCATGGCACAGAGGTAACACCTCAATGTAGCAGAAAACAGCAAGAGCAAATGAGGAAGAAAAAGCCTCTTTTCCTCCTAATGTGAGCTACCTATTCAGCCCCGCAGGGCATGTGTGGTACTCACACAATCTCTGCTCCTTCCGCTTGCACAGAATTTGGATATTTACCCAAAAAAAGACCTTAGTATCCTGCTAAATCACTTACTTAACCTTATAAATTTCTCAAATTGACACAATGTTTCAACTATTTCAATCTATCCTTTGTCAACTTGACAACCAGACACATTTCTTTGGAAAGTTTTCCAAATACAGAGACCTGCTTCCCCCATTTCACAACTTGAACATTCTAACACAAGTTTAACAATCCTCAAGGGCCACTGTTAAGTCTGCCAACATTATATTACATTACAACCATAACATTCCACCCCCAGTCCCCTAAAGAAGCCTGAACATTCCTTTATGCAAAAGGCATGTAGTCCATCTCTAAGAATTGCCAAAGTCCTAACAGTTTCAGCATTGCTGAAAATTCCAAGATCCAAGTCTCCAATATCTAAGGCAAACTCTTAGCTGTAAACCCCTGTACAAATGAAAAGTTAAATACTTCCACAATTCAATAACACAAGATAAACATTTTCATTCCAAAAGTTATAAACAAGGGAATACCAAGTATTGGGACCAAAGCAAATCCAAAATCCAGCAGGGCAAACATTATGTCCTGTAGTTCCAAGTGCAGCATTGGAAGCAATTTGTGGCATATTGTGAGTTCCAAAGGGTTTGTGTGGCTCCACCCCTATGGCACTTCCAGTGACTATAGCTCCCATGGCTCCTCTCTTGGACCCACTCTTCTCCCTCTGCAGCTTTCCTTAGATGATCCATGGTCTTGGCTTTTCCAAACTTCTGGGGTTTCCACTGCACCTTTTGCTTCACCCTCACAGCTTCACACAACTTCATACACTGCCCTTATCAGGGACACACTGTCGGGCCTCCCAGGCCTTCTAAAATCTGGGCGAGAGATTTCTTAACCCCACAGATCTTACATTCTTCTTGCTCATATAACCAACACTACATGGATGATGCCAAGATCTGCTTCCAGCTGGAGAAGTAGCCAGGCTTCCCTCTCTCTTGACTGTAAGGGTCAAATGCCTGGATCACGAGGCATTGAATCTAATTTTGAAGAACAAATTATCTATGTTGCCACCATAAAAAAATGATACAGCCACAACTGCCATATTGGAACATGGTGAGGCTGCTACCACCATTCTAGAACATGGAGCACTGTAGCTTTCTCCTCAAAGCAAAGTCTTTCACTCTTGCAGTTTTGAGGCTGAAAAGGGTGGGAGACTTGCTGCTCCTTGTGATGTCATCAGATCATTTTTTATATTCTCTTGTTCCTTCCCAGGAATGGAAATTTCTTCAGTTATATTTGTGCAGTTCCTAAAATGGAGCTTCCCTTTTGGCCATACTCACATTTTAAAACATTCTTCTGGGCTCTTTGCTCTTGATTCTCAACATAGATCTGGCCAAATGTCCTCAAACATAACCATGCCACCACCTCAACATTTGATTGCCTTGAAAACGGTTCTGTCAAATTAATTAGTCCACTGCCCTTAATCTCAGTTTTTGACAAAGTCTCTGGACAGGAACAAAATGCAGGCAAATATTTTAACATGCTATTAAACCATTTGGACTCCAACAGCTGATGACGACCTTCCTCCCAGCAGAAACAACCCAAACCTGATCTTTACTGGCAGGGTTTCTATCATCTGGTCTGAGCTCTGACCACAATATCCCATACAGAAGAGTCTATGGTGTTTCTGCTCTACTTCTTTCAGTTGGCATTTCTAAACCTTTCCAAACTCTTCCCATAAGCCATTCCTATAGGCTCTTAAACCACATGGTCAGGTACAGTCACAGCAACAACCTCACTTCTCTTGTACCAAATTCTGTATTGGTTAATTTTCTCTCATTGCTGAGACAAAATACCCAGTGCCCAAACTAAAGAAAGTAAAGGTTTATTTATCTCACAGTTTGTGGAGGTTTCAGTCCATACTCAGCTGGCCCCAAGACAGGGTTGCAAAGTACAGGGGCAACTCTTCAAGGCAGCAAAAGACAGCAAAAGCAATAAGAGCAAAAGGGAAAAGAACAGTCTCCTTTCCTCCATTATATTGTAAGCAGGCTTCTCCCACCCAAGGGCAGGTGTAGCACTCACACAGTCTCCTGATCTCCTTTTGCCCTGGCTCCCTGCTGAATAGCAACCTTAACCTTCTGAACTTCTCAAGTTGGCACAGTGTGTTGACCATTAGAGTAGCAAAGTTTTGCTTTTAACAATACTCTAATGTGTGGGTCTATGCGTGAATGAATATGTGCATGTGTGCATGTGTCTGCATGCATGTATATATGTTAAGAAATATTAGTTTCATTTTTTAAAGGTACAGAAAAATCTGTGTTCATTTCTATTAACTATAAAGCACAGAATTTATACCTGACCCCAGCTGCACTCACTGTGCAGAGTCAGAGCAAACTGCGGATGTCTTGCTCATGAGGTGTACTAGATGACTGTACTAGATGACCATTCTCTGGGGAAGCTTTTAGTAGTATCTCTCATCCTTTCAGGTCAAGAGAACCATCTCTGCCTGATATTTAAAGCTATGATTTATACTCTTCTGATTACCAGTACCTCCATGCACACACTATCTTAGAAACTCACAAATGAACATCTGCACCAGCTGCAGTTGGTATTTTATAAGCAAAATACCACTTCACTGGACTGTGTGGGCTCTAGGTTATGTGCAAGCATTCTTTTCTCATGAAGAGGCCAGAGAATCAAGACTCCTTTGTATAAATGTTTCCATGAAACAACCTGCTTATGGACACAATGATTAATGAGTGTTTGTAACTCGGGCATGCTCTCAATGGCTGCCAAAGACTTGCTGAGGCCAGCAGAGTGTACACAGAGCTGAGGAAGGATGCCAGCAATGTGCTGAGCATTCGAGATGCTGTGTTTTAAGAGAAACTTCAACAAGCACTAACAAGGAAAGGTACTTGGCTGATGGAGAAATCAGAACCACTACAATGAAGAATACTATAACGAGCAAAGATCATGTGAAATTTAAATGCTGCCTTTAACACTTAAAGATTTGTCATGAAAGGGACCAGAAAGCATAATTAAAGCCACTAGGTAAAAGTTAATTTATTCTACAAGTGTTTACTTTGTATCTCATATATTAAGGACTGTGTTAGAAGCAATAAATTCAATGATGAGCTTCATCATAGTAAAGCTTAAATCAAGTCTTATTATGAGTATAAAGAAGCAAGAGATGCAAATATTTTGAGAAATTTGGGGGGCCTCTAAGATCATGCAATGTAGATGGCCTAAGAGACATTCAATAAGGAAAGCTGACATATAAGCATATCAGGATTAGATTTTCAAATGACTATTCATACTGCAATCAGCATTCTTCTGTGTAATATTTCTCACTTAAAATTTATCAGCTCTATTTTATTTAACAGTTATCTTTCGACTTATTTGGGGCTATTATTTCCACTCTTTGTTACAGGCAAGAAAACTAAGTTCAAACATCAGAGTCAACCATTTGAAAAACACTCTGTCATCCAAAGAGAGGAGGATTTCAGACATCCTCACTTCAGTAGAGGATTCCTGTTAGCAGTATCCATGAAGGTGGATCCTTGGGGCACTTTCAAAAAGGAAATGCCACCAGTAGGCAAAGGAGAGCCCCTCTGGGACTCTAACAATTTACTCATCTCTACTTACCTCCACTTCATATTTCTTTTCTCAAGACAGCCTTTTTAGACCTTTTCCTCCTCTTAAAAATGCTGCCCTTTTCCTACTCTTTCCTATGTCTTTGAACTTCCCTGTCTGAACCACACTTTCCATTACTCTTTTGGTAGATGAGCTCCCTAGTCATTCACTCTATCCTGCTACCCTGTTTTAATACACAATCCCTGCTTGTGATGTTCATCAAAGTTGTACTCATGTGTACATTAGTTGTCTATGTTAACTCCCCCCATATAAGGTCCGTATAAGACTAACAAGGTCTCACTTATTGCCACATCATGAGTATCCAACACATGGAAGACACTTGAATTTCTCTTGACTATTGATCAAACTCATACCGAAAAATTGTGAAATTTGCTTTCAATATGGAGAATTCATGGTTTTTGGTACAACCAACCCACAAAGCCAGACTTTGTGAAAGACCGTTAATTTTCTTAGTATTGATGCATCCCTCCCTTGCAAGAAGACAAAAGCACAAATGCTAAATTGAAATCTCCTCTGGTGGGGATGAGTTTTCACTCTCTGCTTATTGACTGGAGCCTCTAGATTTCAATTACCACAAGGGTCAACACCAGTAACAATCACTTAAATTCCTTGGCTCTGCAGAAATTGAAAGGCACATCCACCAAGCCAGAAACACCTTCACGGATCCGGTTGTGTTTTGAAGCATTTCCATAGATACTGGATGAGTTCCCAGCAGAGGCATCCTAACTTCCAGCAATTATCTTAAGGTCTGATTAGCATTTTAAATGTCACCTGTATAAATTAAAATTGTTTACTGCTCACAATGTCATTATTTTGTGATTCATAATTCAAAACAGATAGCCAAAACCCACTTCTTGGAAAATTTCTAAGTGTTCCATGCTGGATTAGGACTAGTAAATTTCCTTTTCTGGTTCAATATCTAGCTTCTCTTCTATTCTATGCTGTAGTAGTAATCTCAGCTTCCTTCTCAAGAACACTTTTAAAATGTGAGGTGTCACACTTGGCAGGGAAACTATTTGAAAACAGATCTTTTGGTTATTGAAGTTATTCAATCTACAGCAGGCTCAAAGAAAACAAATAAAGATTACTGAGTATAGTTCTGTATCAATCAAGAATCATCTGTCTTGTTGATGTGCATATTATTTTCCTAGAGACTAGAGAATAGGGTAATGACATTTGAAGGCTGGTTATACTTCTGTTCATTTCTTTTTACCAAAAACAATATTTTTAAAATACTTTCTTATACACTTTTTATGCCAATAATATTTCATATTTTTCTAGCTGAATGCAGGGATATAAGAGAAAACACCTGAGATATGAAAGCACTGAGGTGGAGATTCGTATCATTGCCCTAATCTAAAACCTTAAACAAGGCTCTTAGCCTCTCTGCCACAGCTTTCTCATGGCCAATTTTTTGCAAGGAATAAAGGGACAAATAGAAAGCCTTTCTTCTGTCTATCTGGAATTCAGACCAACCACAGGAGACAGCTCAAGAGACAGCCATAGGGATCTTCCTCAACTTCCCATCAGACTGTGTCCCTTATCCACTTGTGAATCTTAAAAAGCAGAGATTGGCATATCTTTTCTGTAAAGCAGTCAAAATATATTCTGTTTTCTTTGGACCACACTCTGTTACTACTTAATTCTGCACTTGTAGCAAGAAAGTAGCCATAGACAATGTGCAAACAAATGGGCATGCTTCTGCTCCAGGAAGCCTATCCCCTTCCCCAGCCTTTTCTCTTACCCAGTTATTCCTACTCCACATGTTCAGCCACACAGGATTCCTTTTCTTTTCTTTTTTTTTTTT
>NW_004525046.1:141091-150833 GCF_000260255.1 Octodon degus
GTATGCAATGTGTTAATTATTGAAACTGTCCTACCAATTTGGTATGAAACTGTCTCATTGCTATTTGTTTCTCAATAAAATTATGGAAAAAAATTGTGGTCCCTTGCCTTGGGGACTACACTAGCTATTTCTTTTGTGAGGGGAGTCCTACTTCCAGATCAGTACACACTTGCTTCTTTCTTAATAGCATTCTTTTTTGTTTTTTGGCTTTTTTTGTGGGGGAGAGCTTGAACTGACTATTATTCTGTACATCTAAATCTTGCAAAGTGCTTTACAATTAATGGTAGCATGTTTTGTTCCACAGTCATGGCCTTCTGCCTTCTTCTGGTTGAGTAAGCACCTGGCAACTCTTTAGTTATTGATACAGTGTTGTGAGCCATGGATACAAAGTTAACAGTTTAGTTAACACCACCATCCCAGAGAGGCTTCCATGACCTCTAACCATCAGACACAATGTAAATGGCCCCAGGCTTTATTTTCTTGTGCTGTTTATCACTATCTAATAGTACTAAGGGCTCAGTTCTCATAATAGTTTGGGATACACACTACTGAAATTTTCTAATTCTCATGAAGCAAAAATTTTATCTTATCAGTTTGATTTAAGTGTGGTAAATTTTATCTAACATGAAATTTACCACTTTACCTATTTTAACTGTACAGCTCAGTGGCAATTAAGTAGGTTCAAACTGTGCAAAATCATTACTGCCCATTTCCAGAACTCTCAGTCTTACAAAACTGAAGTTTTCTACACACAAAATAATTACTCTTTCTTTCTCTTTCTCTCTCTTTCTTTCTTCAGGCTCTGGCATCTTAGCAATTTTTAAAATTAATTCTTACCATGTAGACTCAGTTTAAAGAAACACCAACTTCTTCCATCAAATTTTAACATCAAATTTCCATCCCTGAGCCAATTCAATGTAGAGATTCTAGAAATAGCATTGCTAGTTGACATTCTTTCTATTTGTTCTGTCCTCTCTTCTGCCCTGTAGCAGTTTTAAGATCCATGAGAATAGGAGCTATCTTCTTCATCACCAGATGGCAAACATCTGGCATGAGCAAGCCCAAGTGGATGCAATCCATTTTGATGCTTAATTAAAGGATTGGACATAGAGGCTCCAACTGCCACTATTTTTGGGTTAGCCTTAAGGTTAATGCCAAAGACCGCTTAAAAAGGAAGAGAGTGAATTTTAGCTAGAGCTAAAAGCAGAAAATATAAGTGCTTAGAGGGCTGGGTGCTAATTTCATCAGCTGGGCCAGGTGCCATTAGGTAAAGGGAAAAGAACAAGGTAGGTGAATAGAAATGCAGGTAGAAAAGGCAATTTAATTTCTGCAGATAATATACACTTGAGATTCTTCAAAAGAAAAGACTGAGGTAGTTGCTAAAAGATACTGAAATGATGCCATCTGATATATAAGGAAGACAATGCATTGCATTTCTCATAAAATCTCTGGTTTCAGAACTTCAGCCACAACAGGAGTCAAATATTAACATTTTCATGACAGAAATAAATCCTCTCACAAAGTAGAAGGGAAATGAAGTTACTAAGGATCTTTAGAAAATATGTATATCTTTCCTCTCCAAGAAGATAGTATGGTTCAGTGGAGACAGCATCTTACTCAGCTTCCTTCTGATCTCTACTCGCACTCCAGTCACATGGTCCAGTGACCCTTAATGCAACCAGACAGAGGATGTGCTGACTCACAGTGTGGAGGATGACAGCGCTCTGTATTTTCCTGTCCAGGAGCAAGCATTCACAAAGGATGTGACTCACCAACCAGCTCTGATCGTGACTTCATGCAACTGGCCTCTGAGAATCCTGACTCATCCAGAGTCATAAAGAGATGGCTTCAAAGTGATTGCAATCACACAGTAACTTTACACAAACAGAGCCAGGAATTGGACTTGCTCACTGATTCAGATGACATCTTGTTGGAATAGATGCTATGTTTAATATCTACCTGAACATATTGCTCCTGCCAAGGTTAAGCTACACTGGAAACTTACTGTGCATAGCTGATCTTAATAGGGAGTTGAGGTAGGTAGCTATACATCTACAATTTAAATCCTTAAGGAATTGACAGTTCAGTGGGGAAGTCAGCTCAACTCAGTAAGAGTTTATTAGAAGGAAAATGATAGGAGACAATAGAGAAACCAACTGATCTGGTCACCTTTACTCATTTTGCAAGTTAGGACATTGACTGGCTGAGGTCAAGGTAAAAGAAACAAATGTACAACTAGATGCTCTGACTCAGAGCCTGAGGTCTTGAAGCTAACATTACTGAGCAGGAAGGGTGGGACAAAACAAATGCCACTGCCTTTATTGAGTCTTTATTTTTTTCATGAATTGTGTTAAAATGAGATAACACACAATATATAGATAAATAGATAGATGTATAGCTATCTACCTCAACTCCCTATTAAGATCAGCTATGCACAGTAAGTTTCCAGTTTAACAACCTTGGCAGGAGCAATATGTTCAGGTAGATATAATATAGTCTCCAAAAAATGTAGACATCATTCAGGAAAAAAACTTGAATAAATACTTTAATACTAAATTTATTGAGTCATCATGAGATTAATGCAAGTTACCTTTGACCTCTACAATTACAAAAGGTACTCAAGGTGGTAGCCATGAGTGTGCAGACATTTATTAGTATGGCAAACTGATGATTAGGTGACCTCAGTCACTGAGACAGCTGCACATGCATCTTCAACTTCTTCTCTAAGACAAGGAGTGTAGTGAGTTTTCTGTGATATACAACATCCTCTAGGGTCCCCCGTATAAGAGTAACACCATCTGTTGAAAAAACATCGCACTACTTTTATTCCTAAAATGTGTATACAGTTTTTGATAGACTGTGCATATTAAAATGATTAAATCTAGCTAATTAACAACTGCATTACTTTACATTGTCATCATTTTTGTAGTAACAGCATATAACATCCACTTTGATTTATGCTTTCAAAACTATAACATAATTAACTACCATCATCCTACTATATAGCAGATATCATGAGACCTATTTCTGCTGTCTGTAATTATGTATCCTTTGACCCACCAGCATCTCAGCCCCTACTTCCCTCTCACCATGCAATCTCTAGTAACCACCATTCTTCTATGAGATCATTGGGTAGAAATATCTTAAATTTTAACAAAATGGTAGGGAAGTAAATATATTCTTCTTTTATTTAGGTTTTTGGGGGGGGGTTTGGTTTTGTTTGTTTGTTTTTTGTTTTGTTTTGCCTTTTGTGTAGTCTCACAGTGCAGCTTGGAATTGTAGTGATCCTCCTGTTTTCAGCCTCCCCTGTGCTGGGATTACAAGAGTATGCTACCATGCTCAGACTCAATCACTGGCTCAATGCATCTAGGTGCAGGGCCAGCACGTGGTGCCAGGAATCAAACCCTGGTCCCTGCACTTGCCTAAGCAGACACTCAGTCCACTGAGTCATCTTGCAGGCCCTTATGTTTCTTATAGAAAAAAGACTAACATGTGATGAGATGTAAAGAAAAATGAAATTTTAAACTTTCCTATATTTCAAACCTCACAAAGCTTTAAGAGAGAAGTGAATAGAAATACATAACTGTTGAATTAATCTCCTCTGTCTCCAAATTATCCTAAGACAACATCTTGGGCCAGGTTCCCTGGATCAGATCCTGAGATAAGGATCCTTATGCAAAAATAGTATTTTTGAGGCAGTTGCATGAGTCTGCTGGGGTTGCCATTTTAAAAGATACTACAGATAGAAATTTTAAACAATAGCAATCTTTATTTTCTCACAGTTGTTCAGGCTGGGAGTCTAATATCAAAGTGTCAGCACATTAGAGCCTCTCTCCTTACCTTAAAGATGCTTTTCTTTTCCTTCTTTCTACACCCTTATGTCATCTTCTCTTCATGTATGTGAATTCCTTGGTTCTCTCTTTGTATCTAGATATCCTCTTGTTAAAATGATACCCAAAACCTTGGATTAGGGTCTACCTTACCAGCCTTATTTTTAACTTAGTCCTCCCTGTTAGAGGCCCTGTGTCCAAATACAGTCACGTTCTGAGGTACTAGGAGTTAGGGCTTCCATATATGAATTTAATGGGGCACAATTAGACCATAACAGGAGGAATCTCAGGAGAGGCAGGTTAAAAAAATGAAGAAAACAGATAAAGTAGAGAAAAGATGCCTGATTTCACAAAATGCTGTGGAATGTGAACAGCATCAATATTTATGTAAGAGGACTGCACACTTCCTGGCCCTTTCTCCTTAGCTGTGGGCACATAATCTCCCAGGATTTTCTTACTGATGTTCTTCCTGTGGGCCAAGGACAATTCCTTTCAGAAGGATATAGCTCTGATTCATGTTATGGATTATAGTGTCTTGAAGGTCCCATAAAGCCCATGTATTGAAAGTTTTATTCCAACCTCATGGTGCTTTTAGAAGGTAGTGAAACCTTTCCAGGGGGTATTCTGGGAGTTAACTAAGGACATAGCTCCTCTCAGAACCCTAGCCCATTTCTGTCTCTGAATCCTGGCCATTGTGAGAAAAACAACTCTCCTGTACTATATGCTCCTGCTAAGGTTTATTGTGTCACCACAGCCTCAAAGCAATAGGGCTTTTCTCAGTACTGTGTACTGAAATCTCTGAAACTGGGTCAAAATAAACCTCAGGCACTTTGCCACAGTAACAGAAAGTTTACTAACACAAAGTGCTAGCAGCCAGCACTCCCAACAGCTAGAGAACCAATATACCTGATGAGCGAGAGTGATCTGAGAGGGAAACAATAATATCTATTTCTGACAAGTAACCAACATAAGTGCCTAATGAAGAGAACTTACTTCTGCCTAAACAATCACATCAATTTGTCAGCATGTTAATATGCCTAGGAAACCTTACAGGCCAACTTTCTGGGTTAAGATTTTCCATTGTAGTTGTCAGAATCAAGATGCAGTGATTTGTGTCAATCTTAACAAAAATAAATAAGACCAAGAATCTATAAAGCAAGTATTCTTGTGTCTCCTTGCCTGAGCATAATTATCACAAAAGACTACTAGAACCAGAAGCTTATACAGGGACCATCATAAACTTACACCAAAAAGTACTTCTATAAAGACCTCTGCCAAGCAACTTTCTGTTTTACCCAGTGTTGAGTTCCTCTCTTGTTATTAGTCACTGTGAACAGAAAGTGTTATGTCAAAATGCTGTAACTAATGAAAGTCCTCCTGGTATTTTGCTTTTAAAAACTTGCCTTGCTGGGGCCAGAAAGATAGCTCAGAGGCATAAGTGGCTACCTGGCAAGCATAAAGTACTAGGTTTAGGCCCCAGTTAAAAAAAAAAAAAAAAAAACCTTGCCTTGCCAGCAAAAATAATGGAAGAATGGGGGGTAAGAAAGAGAGAGGAAAGGAATGTAAAGAGTTATGGTGTCATGTACATGTGCTAAATCACTATGATAAATGTAATCATTATGTACTGCAAACATGTACTAACAAAAATACAAAAATCTTTAAAGGCTCAGTACTATATGAAGAAAGTATGAAGAAACTGACTAAATTTTTAAAAACCTTTCTCTTTCTTCAACTTCCAAATAGGCCCACAGTTTACTATAGAATGTGTATTGTCATCACAATGCCCAGCTATTATCAAATAAAACTTGCTTTGCTTCAATTTTAGCTTCTTTGTGTTCCTATTTAACAACATAAGCCACAAATTCAATGTTTGAAGCAACCACCATGAGTACGCATACAACCACAGAATTTCTTATCAGTCTGAAATTCATTTGTGATGCTAAAGAATTTTTAGGCCCAGGACTGTGTCTTACTTAATTTGTGGGTCTCTAGCAACTGAGGTAATTGATAGAACATAGCAAATAGTTGACACATGCCCTAATCAACTAGATGCTTCAGAAATTCTCAAGTAATATGATCACTTCTTCCCATTTTCCCGAGGACCTTCCATTTTTAGGAGTAAGTCTCATACTCTGGGTATCCCCTCTGTCCCAGGCAAACTAGGGCAACTAGCTACCTTGTGATTGAGTCTTTTTCCCTTCCTCTGTATCACAGCTGTGTTTAACACAGTTCAGCCAATGATCCTTTCCTCTTTCCTAATGTCTCCTAAGAGTTACATTCATAAGGACACCCTCAAAGATAGATAGATAGATAGATAGATAGATAGATAGATAGATAGATAGATTTTAATCATTTTTGCTTTTCTTAAAAGAAATATCATCAGGCCCCAAAAATCTTGACACAGAAATTAACTTGCTTTCCCTCCATTCATTCTTTCTTCTCAGCCATAAAGTGCCTAGTGTTTGGGGGGGATGGCATCCCTAGATGTTCCAGAACCCACTTCAGGCTTAGGCAGAATGTATTTTATATCAAAATTATCAGTCATGCTTTACACTCAGCAGCTGGATAGGAACAACTTAATTATTAAAATAACAATCTCACCTACTTGGAAAAATAAAATCTTAAACCACTGGAACATGTTTTTGTCCCTTCTTTAAACCATGCTCCAGTAGCAAGGACTCAGAGCAGATAGCAGTATTTTCACATTTTTTGAGTCTCAGGAATCCATAAAATGAATAGTGAGATGGGAATCATTGCGTCTAATAACTAATGAGGTAAGGTCAGTTCAAGGCATCCACATAATCAATGGGATACCCTTCTGCTCTTCCCAAATCTGCTCTCTTATGTATTACTGTCTTTCAAATTCAGACAAATTCTTCACAAATGGAAATACATCACCAAAAGGGCCAGGCTGTCAGCATCCTTCCCACTCACTCACACTGCCACAGGACTAGAGACCCTTTCCTTCTAGAATTTCTACTCATCTCTCTCATAGGAACTCAGGTTGTGTCCAGCAAGAATAGCTGCATGTTTTTCCTGAACCAGACGTCCTCACTGAGGACAGTAAAGCCCTGTGAGTGGTCACACCAAGGGCATATGTCTTCCATGTGGCTGAAGAGGAGAAAAGGGGAATAACTAGATAAGGGATTATCAGTCATAGTGGCTAAAATTCCACCATCTGCCTTCATCCAGTTTAGCCCATTTTCTGTTGTTGTGATAGAACACCACAGACTTCATAAATTATAAGCAACATTTGGTTCATGATTCTGAAGGTTAATTACCTCTTGAAAGTCTCACCTTATAATATCATCACATTGGCAATTAAATTTCAACAAGGTTTTTGGAGAGAACACCCAAGCCATAGCAGTTCTTCACCTATCTATAGGAATTTTTTTGTTATCCTTAACCCATCATAAAATTCTCTGGCTAAAGTCCTATAACTTTTTTAGAGTCTTCTTAGAGGAAGGACTAAAAATATGTTATTAAAAAATAATACCTGATTGTGAAGAATAAAAAGACCAAATGCACACAGTTGTTTAGGTATCATACTACAAATGTGGAGGGATGTTTCCTGAAAGGGAGAAGTTTTGCAGGAGCAACTGGGTAAAGGTTACAGATGTTTTGGCAAAGTTTCCCTGTTTGATGCCTGAAAGACCTGCCTCCACCCAGCAACATTCTCCATTTACTCAGAGAACTGGGTACCAACTCGATTCTCTAATTGCCTGCAGTTAGTTATTATGTCTCAGCTGCAAGACTTGGGAATGCCAAGAAATCAGCACACCCAAAGGCCTTTTATGTTTTAAATAATTGAGCCAAAAAAGAACAAAAGAAAGAAAGAAATTTCCCCAGGAAAGTTACCACTTAGGCGTACGTGAGCTAAAGGATTTGGGTTTGGAAACATTTCAGGAGGTGATCCAGCTTTGAAATCCCTATGGTTCACAGAAGAAACCATAGCAGCATACATAGAAATGCAATTTTACATTCCTTTGCACAGATTCTCGTGCATGGCCCAGACTACAAAGTGAGTTAGTCAAACCAGTTAAGGGAATTCAATGTGATTCAATGAACGTTAATGAGCTCTGTTTCAGTGAGAATGCTTTCAGCTGCAAATAACAGCACAAAGAGCCAGTTGAAATTGGCTTTAAATAATAGGAATTAATTACCTCACATAACAAGAGGTTGGAGAGAAGCAGGTACAGACGTTGCTTAATCCATGGAATAAATAATGCCAGAAATATTAGTTAACTTCTTTGGGATTCCAACAGAGATATCACTATGAATTCAACATGGCTGTCACTACCTCACACAACATCTTCACTGAACAATGTCCAAGTGTGGAAAGGAAGGTCGGATTTCTTCATGTCCTTCCTTTTTCTAGAATGTAGTCTTTTTTAAAATTTAAAAAAAAAATGTGTAGACTTTTGTGACTGTTGAAAATCTCTAATCTCTTTGGAGAAAAGGTTTCATGGCTATTCCTAAACCAACAAAACTAAAACAAGGAATGAGATGCTCAGAAAAGCTTCAGACCCATCAAGATTCATTCCCTTAGTCCACACCTCCCTTTCTGAGCACCTTATCTCCTTAAATAATTTAGGTACTTGTTTTTTAAAAAATGGGTAGTAGGGGAATAAAGAAGATTCACCAGACGCTAACAATTCCCTAAACATCTCACTCTGCTCTGCACTAGATATACAAAGATGGACACATCATAGCCTCAATTTCCATGGAACACACAAGGACACAAGCAGAACAGGCAGCCACTTGACAATTTTGATTATTTACTGCCCTGCTTAATCCTAAAACAGATTTATAGAGGTAAAACTGAGCAAAGCCCTTCAGTCTCAGCCACCGACATGTCCTCCAGACTAAGGAAGACCCAGAAGCTTCAGGACCATGTGAGCCATGGCCATGGATACATCTACAAGCACTGGAAGTGCTCTGGAGGCCCGGGTAGTGCTGGTGGCATGCATCATCACAAGATCAACTTCGACAAATATCACCCAGATTACTTTGGGAAGGTTGGCATGAGGCATTACCACTTAAAGAGAAACCAGAGCTTCTGCCCAACTGTAAACCTTGATAAATTGTGGACATTGGTCAGTAAGCAGACACAAGTGAGTGCAGCCAAAAGCAAGACTGGAGTAGCTCCATCATTGATGTAAAGTGATTGAGCTACTACAAAGTTCTTGGGAAGGGAAAGCTCCCAAAGCAACCTGTCATCCTGAGGGCCAAATTCTTCAGCAGAAGAGCTGAGGAGAAGATTAAGGGTGTTGGAGGGCCTGTGTCCTGGTAGCTTGAAGCCACTGGACAGGGGGCTCATTAAAATGCTAACAAATGATTTTGAAAAGAAAAATCTGTGCTAGGTTTCATGTTCTAAAATGACTACCGCAGAACTCTCCAGCCTACGGTCGACCTACAGTGCGACTTTAACATTCCACCCAATGAGAGAATGTCTGTATTGTTTCCTCTTGAAGCATGGTGAACTTGTGCCTGGAGCTGATATGACATTAGTGACTTTTAAGGCTCAGCCATAACATTGGATACAAAATGTCACCAAGCTGTTTTTGGATATTCACCCTAGGAACCCAACTACCATGCTGTGAGGAAGCCCACACTCACCTGTGGAGAGTTTGAGAGTCCAGTTTGTGAACCTTGTACATCTTTCATCCCACATTAAGCCAGGATTAGCTTAATTTTAACAGCATTGAGCCACGTGAAAGATGGGCTGACCTACTGGCCCCTGGACAAGTTATAATTCTGTGAACAAAATGATCAGTTTCTGGGCTGGGAAGATAGCCTGGCAGTCTGGGGTTTGATTCCTAGTACCACATGCCATGCCAGCCCTGGAACCCATGTGCCATGCCAGCTCCCATACCAGGAATGGTGACACATGCCTGTAATCCCAGTGCAGG
>NW_004525046.1:152191-153355 GCF_000260255.1 Octodon degus
GTTCTCTTGTCTCTAATCCTTAGGCCTCATGTTGAAAGGAGTATTTCCCAGAATGGTGCCCGTTATATCAGCCCAAGTCCCCAACTTTTTATAAAAGTTGCCTTGACCCAATTTTGAGGCTTTGGTAAGAGAAGTCACTCATTTCTCCTTGAGCAGTCAATTAATTTCATCACCCAGTTAGCACCCTGTCTGGCTGTCACACTTCAGGCACATTGCCCTAACTGTCTCCAGGCCATGTACCCAACAATCAAAAGCAGACACTAGGCCATACTCCAATTACCCAATCCCAAGCTTATTCACCCTGCCTTACCCTCCTCTCCCTGCAGAAACCACAATGAAGGCATTTGCCCATAGTTTCCCCTCACCTTATGCCTTGTTACTGACCTAGGTCCTGCCTGTGTGGTTCTTCATGGAGTGTTGTTCCCCTCAGGTACTGTATCACCAAACTATGAAACTCCTTCTGCTTTCTCCCTCTTGATCAGCATGTGTTCTTGCCAAAGGTCACCCAAAATGACATATTGGCAGCAATAAGGTGCTGTAATGAGCACAGCTTTCCTACTGTGCTGCATAAGGTATGCAGCTGCTCAACAACTCTCCTTCAAGCCCCCAAGATTCTCTATCACTGTACCACAGCCCAGAAAGCACTTTCTGACCCAGGATGGTCTGCTTTCTAGGTGCCTTCCTCCTGGAGAAACAAGTACCTCTCCCCAGCCCTCATGTGGTTCAGAAATGCTGAATCTACTCTCTTCTCCATGCTTATAAACATTACCCAATTGTAGACAGTAAGCACTACTCATGTACACCCAGATCTTATCACATTGCTCCCCTTTCATCATTCTCTTTCATGCCACATCATTCCATTCCCCATAACTTGCACTTGCTTCTTACCTAGATTCCCCAGTCTCTTCCACAGTCTATTATCAATCGAGTACTATAGTCAAAGGAATCGATTTGAAACAAAACCTTCTTCACGATATCCCTTTCCTCAAAACCCTCCTAAGACTATTCGCCTTGCCTGATAAAAGCCAGAGTCCTTACAGTAACCAGTAAGGTCCTCTCTAATTGAAGCCCTTTTGCTCCTCAGTCATTCCCTCCTTCCTCCCTGGCTCACTTCATTTCAGTAACAATGGCTAGCTCTGTCCCTTTATGCTTCTGTAACAAAAT
>NW_004525046.1:172485-186590 GCF_000260255.1 Octodon degus
GTTACATTCTCTTAATGAATAGAATGATTTGTTCTAATGGTGTTTGTAAATAGGATCTCAAGTCTGCATCTTGTACAGCAATTAACACTAAGTAGAATATATGCCGTGTGTTAGTTATTGGAAAAAAAAAATAACACCACCAACAGAAAGATGGAGAAACTTATTACTATGGCTTATATCAGATTCTCCTGCACTCGTAGGTGGCTCCTTGAGGAGGTAAATGGTTCATGGGTGTATGAAACTCATCAATGAATTTGCCCACTGGTGAGTTTTTAGCTAGATGTGATGTTGGGAAGTGAAGGTGGTCAGAGGAGGTGGGTTACTAGGGGCATAGCCCACAAGGATATCTCCCTCCTTCTTCTCTTGGTCTTTCTCTGCTTCTTACCTGTCATGCCATGAGCTCCTTCTCCTCTGCCATAGCCTTCTGCTATGGTGCTATGCTCCCCTGCCTTGGAGCCAGCTAACAATGGACTGAAACTTCTCCAAACTGAATCAAAATAAACCTTTCTTCCTTAGAGTTCTTGGCATCAGGTAGTCTTTCTCTGCAATGAGAAAATAATAAAGACATTTGGCTTACAATCTTATTCGATAATAAAAATCAAAAGATAGTTTGGAAAACTGTAATGTGCATTTCAGCTGGCTTATGAAAGAAGCACATAATTTGTTTTGTCTCCTTTTTTCAATTGTTTGTACTTTTTCTCTTCTTAACTTCTTAAACATTTCTGTCTTTTTCTTCTTCCAATTTTACATGGATATATCTGGTCATATGAATAACTGGTTGGAAGACAACACTATGTATTACAAAAAATACTATGAAATTCTTATTATTTTGTTAAACAAAATTTTATATCACTTGTATTTTTTCTGTTTTAATTCTGATTTTCACTCTTTAAAAATTAAAAGAATAAAGATCAAAAATTGCAGGCCAACTCACTTTCCAACAATCAACATTGTACCATTCTATGTCTTTCTACCTAGAAATTTCTCTCCTCCATATCAGTTTCCTTCTCTTAAGCTCTTTAGTGGCTTCTAAGAATATATCTCTATAGGACAATGATGCAAATCTTTCAGAGAGCAAGTGCTCAAACAGCAGCCCCAAATTTATTTATCCCAAAGTGTCAACACTTGATTAAACTTGAATACCAAGATTCTAGTTTACAAAAATAACTCATACACTTGCCCACATGCTGACAGAGAGGGCTCTGCATGCCTACTGCAGCATATATGTCACAGGATGTCCACCAGTTCATCTGGCACATCAAGAAATTCCCAAGCCTGAGCAATAACAAAGCTTGGTTCATGGTCAGCTAGAACTTCCTGCTGCAGAGGCGCTAACTAACTGTTCAAAGTTGAAACACCAAGACAAGGAACACTTGCCACAGGTTCTGTAACAAGCACCACATAAAAATACAGTGATGTTCCAGAATCTGTGGCATTTTGCAAATCAATCTTGACTCCACTGTCCCATTCTTCTCTTATCCTATGTAGGTGGCATTGTCTGTTTTTATATGCAGAGGCAGAGAACACAAGGCAAGGATCTCTTGGGCTTGTTTGTCCCAGCTCCATGCTGCCTCTTTTCCATACTCTGTTCTGCAAACCAGCCCTCACATTAGCTTGCTTCTTTGTCCAGGTGAGGAGAGTGGCAAGAAACTAAAAGTCAAATAAGGAAGGCAGAGTGTTCCTCCTGGGCACTGCTGGCAGCAAAGGCATTTCTCTTGTGCTTCCAGTTCACTTCAGGCAGGAGTACCATGATTCCAGCTCCCTCGTGTGACCTGAGGCTCTAGGCCCCAATAGTATCCTTACCTCCCTTTGTATTTCCAGCTTTGAAGCAGTGGAGACTTCCTTCTCCTCTAATTTCTGGTTGCCTACATGTCCTGTGCCTGGCACCTGAACCCTTTTATCACCTTTGTCTCCAACTGTCTCCATGAAAGACCTTCCAAATATGATAAAAATATTCAAGTGATTTCTGTTTTCCAGCTAAATCATGACTATTATTCCCCTAAGAAAAAGATTATCACCCATGGTTACTGAGATCATTGCTAACAATGAACTTGGACAACTTTATGTTTTGTATCTGACTTAGCACATGAATAGGGATCTCAGATAGAGAACACTTGCTCCCTGGAAGTTTTCACATGGGGAGTGGATATCCATTTTTTCTTTTATTTTACCTAGATACTAACATGCATCTTTTGAAAAACTGCTTTGTCTCCCCAGTCCAAATTTACTCATTAGAGACACTGTGAGTTTCTCCTAATTTGTCTCTCTGATGCTACTCCTGGATCCTTAATAATTTTTCTTTGACAGAGCGGCCAGAATGAGGCTTTTAAAAATGCAAATTTTATCATGTCATTCACCAGTGTAAAGCCTCCTGATGGACTGTCATTGCATACAAAATTAAATCCAAACATCCCAGCATGCTCTGCATGCTGCTGTGTCATTTGCTGCCTGATGGTCTCTCCCTTCAAATCTCCTGCCTCTGCCCCTCCAAGACCCATTGGCTTCTATATGGTCATCAGGTCCCTACTACTTTGTGACTCAGGTACTTTGAGGCTGTTCTATCTGCTCCCTAAATTCCCTATGGCTGTCTCCTTTTGTTATTTAAATCCAGCCTAAATTACCTCCCTCCTCACAAGTCTTGTTCTATCTTTCAACCTATTTTTGTAACATTACAAATCAACAACTTAACAGTGTTTTTTGTTTACATATGCAAAAACATGACCACCATCTTATTCCTCCTTCAATGTGTATCTCCAACATTTATGAAATTCAAGGCACAGGAATATTTGTTGAACAAATGAATGAATCCTAATTTCTCAGCTGAGGAAACTGATACCAACTTTTTTGTTTGTTTTTTGCAGTTCAGGCTAGCCTTGAGCTCACTTTGTAGCCCATGTTGGTCTCAAACTCACAAAGATCCTCCTACCTCAGCCTCCCAAGTGCTGGGATTGCAGGCATGACCCATAACACCCAGCTTACTGACACCAATTTATGTTCAGTGATATATTTAAGATTTCTCAAACTAAGATCCAATATCATATTTTGCAGGGTCCTCTGCCATAGTGGTCTTATCATACTCAGCTATCTTAGACACTCCAGTTCTAAGAATTTACACAGACTAGACAGAAGATTGTCCCTCCTAGGACTCTGTAGCACATCTATTTAATAACATAATTGCATCTTAGCAATCTTAATTCTCCATGAACTTTGGCCTCATGGAAAGCAAGTAAATAAATGGCCACTATTAATTACACATTGATTTCTTTATGAATGTATTCATTGTTACTATGTGATTTTTTTCCTAGTTATAAATTCTCATATAAATGAATATATGTTTTAATATACATATAAGCATTTAAGTAGTATCTCACTCTCCCATTCTTCTTCAACTTGCCCTTGGCAATGGACTCTTGAACTTTTACCTGACTGAATGATCCACCATGGTGCTATATTCTGTTCAAAGATGTTCCCTGGAGACCCCAGTCTGAAATTAAAAATAAATAACAAGAGCCAACAGCCTGTAGAGCAACATGACCAAATTTTATTGTGACTACTACAATATGTACCCATGACTCTCCGTCTGTGAGAAAGACTGCATTGGTAGGAAACATAAAGAAAATGTGAAAGACTCCTACCAGAAATGGATGAAAAGCAAGCTCAGAGCCTGATTGATAAAACAATGGCTGCATTTCAACAAGGAAAGATATCTCCTACTCCATTCTCCATTCCTCCCCCAGCAGGGATGATGATCCCACCTCCACCCAGTCTCCCTGGTCCTCCCACTCCTGATATGATGCCAGCACCCCACATGGGAGGCCCTCCCATGATGCCAATGATGGGCCCTCCTCCTCCAGGGATGATGCCCATGGGACCTGCTCCTGGATTGAGGCCATCCATGAGAGGCCACATGCCAATGATGCTTGGTCCTCCAAAGATGTGAACACCAGCTTGGCCCATGATGGTGCCAGCGGGCCAGGAATGACACAACCAGACAGATAAAATGGAGGGGCAGCCTCTCTGTATCAGTTTTATATTATTTGTTCTGCTTCACCAAGGGATCATGGTGCTGTGACTCTGGGTGTTTTCTAACAGCATGAATGATGAGGAAGATTTGCTCCCCCTTCCTTTCAAAGTTTAGAAGGGAGAAGTATGATAAACAAAAGTACAGAAAGTACAGTTTCATTTGTATTATGAAATGTAAAAGTAAACTCTTTTAGTTTATTATTAATAAGCTCTTTTAGTTAAAATTAAAAAAAAGAAGGAAGGACGGAAGGAGGGAGGGAGGGAGGGAGGGAGGGAAGGAAGGAAGGAAGGAAGGAAGGAAGGAAGGAAGGAAGGAAGGAAGGAAGGAAGGAAAGAAGGAAGGAAAGGAAATCAGTCAGCATCCTCGGCATTCCTGCCCACCTTAGCTGAGTTCAAAGGACATGTCAAAAATCTGAAAGGTCTGAAAGCCCTTGCAGCATATTCTTTAGGGTAGAACAAACATTAAAAGAAGTCTACCACACACAAGCCAATAGGCAGGCTAACGAAGAACAGTGCTGTCATGTTTAATCTAACAAAAGTAGAGGGAAATGGCTAGATATGGATTTCAAAAACAAGTGCTTTCATGGAAGTGAATTCTGAAGACATTCCTCAGGGATGCTAAGAGAAGATGTCTGAGGTAATCATATTTCCCACATTGAAAACTGGGACACAGAAGGATATGAGAAAATGTTTCCTTTGTATTGTCTTTATTTGCTTGGGTGTACATCTGTGTGTGCAGGTGCATGCACACGTGTGAAGTGATTCTATGTTTACAAAAATGCTAGTAAAATTAAGAATTAACTCCAATGCTTTGAATTTTACAGGTTCCTGAGGTGGTTTGCTTTCAAGAAGGTAAAAGGAAAGAACACTCTAAAGTAGTGTTATACTTTTTTTAAATTTTATGTATAAACTTTTGCCCACCTTTAACTCAGTTCCTTAAAAAAAGACAAAAAAAAATTGTCATTTCCTGCAAAGAAACTTTCCATGATTCAATATGCCAATGAACTATTTTGGAAAATCCTTAGGCAAAAATTCAGGATTCCCTAGCCTACATATCTAACTTTATTCCCTTTTATATACTATATTAGCCAGCATAGATCAGACTAGTGATGTCAATCATTTAGAGAAGGAGTGCCAAAACTGCAACCCCAAACTCACTTATTTAGCACAAAGGGTCAACACTGCAATTAAATCTGAATACCAAGACTTAAGTTTAGAAAATGTCATTCATTCATTACCATCTTTTGCTTCAAAGAAAAGCACCTGGGCACATGTCACAGGTTTACCATCACTGGACTATTTATGTGTTTTTAACAAATCTCCACATTGGCCTCTTGACATTGGCATAAGTACATTTCTTGCTACTCATCAGAGATGTCCAGGGAGCTCAGTGGCACATATTCACTCAGAGATTCAGGCCAACCAAGGTGCCATCATGTTGCAGTGGCATATCTAGAACACAAAGCTCCCCACTAAGTCACCAATTCAGGGGAACAGAAGCTGGGAAATTGTGGATTATTTTTTTAACGCCTAAAACACAAGTGATGCGTGTTCACTCTTTTCACATTTCTTTGTTCTGAAGTACTCTTGCGGTCTCACTTAACTGCATGGAGGAATAAGAAACACAGAAAAAAGTCTTGGCACTGCCACACAAGCCCTCAAAAATACTGGTCACTTGGAAGTCACTAAAAATCAGACAGAAGTAGGGTCTGTTCCTAGCTCCTCTGCTCAATGTATTGTATAAGCAATGGCAATTTACTTAGACTCTACTAATAATAAAAATGCTTTAAGGGCTGGCCAGATAGCTCAGGGGACTAAAGCACCTGCTTAGGCAGAGAGCAGTAGCTGGAGTTTAATCCCCAGTGTGCCATGCTGGCCCCACTCCCAGGGGCACACTGGGACAGCAATTGAGACTAGGCATGGTGGTGTGCACCTATTAGCTTGGGAGGCTGAAAACAGGAGCATCACTACAAGTCCAGTCTGTGTAGTGAGACCCTGTAGACTCTGTCCTGCACTAAATACAATAATAATAATAATAATAATAATAATAACAACAACAACAACAATAATAATGTTTTATTAAAGGTACATGAGGAGCTTCACATTCTTGTTTTTTTTCCAGTACCAGGGATCAAACTCAGGACCTTGCACTTGCTAGGCAGGCACTCATGCTGAGGAGCTTCATATAAAGCACTCATGATAGTGCCTGATACAAAGAATGTCCTTATTTATAATGACAATCATAGTAAGCAAAACAATTATGGTAATAATGGTGGTGTGGTGGTGGTGATATGCAATTCCGTAAGTGCAGCCCCTTGAAGAGTGTACTGTCCTCTGTGATTCTCATGCTCCTATTCTCAGGGCCAACATAGTTTCTGGCCTACCATAAATGCTCAAAATATTAAATTAATGTTACCATAAGCCAACACCATGTAAATACATCTTTTTATTATCCTCCTTTATCTATACAATAGCTACTTTTATGGGTTTTTTTCCCTAGACTGTCATGTCCTTCTCCCACCCATCTGCTTTTTCAATACTATTCATCATTTAAGCCTACCTCTACAACAGAACTTAGACAGGCCATAGTAATCCTACTGGCAACCATTTTTCTTTCCCCAGAATCTTCCTTAGTGTCAGTAATCACATGATTAACTTGACCATGGCACATCAACAACTTGATCTTCTAACCAGACTGTCAGACTGTCAGTCTCTTAAATGAAAGCCACATATGTTCACTCCCAGTTACAATTCATTATACAAAGAAATAATATTATTTTAGAGCATCTATAAGCCAATTAAGTCCCAAACTTGAACATGCCTCAGAGTCATGTGGAGGGCTTGCTAACATGGATGCTGGGCTCCACCCCCAGATTTTCTGACTCAGTAGATTTGGAATGAAGGAATATGAGAATTTACATTTCTGGGGACCAGCAAGATAGATCAGCAGTTTAAAGTGCCTCGTTAGGAAAGCTTAGGCAAGCACAGAGACTGCAGCTAGATCCCTGGCACCACACGCTACACCAGCCTTGGCCCCAGGGTGGGCTGAGCTGGCCACACACACACACACACACACACACACACACACACACACAAAGAATTTACATTTCTGAAGAATTGCCACGAGATGTTGATGCTGCTGTTCCAGAGACAATGTTCTGAGAACCACTGTAATAAAAGTACAGTCACATTCCATTTGTAATTATATTTAACATTGAAAATCATGCCTTAAAATAATGCTTCCTAATAGATACTTGAGGAATTAACTGCCTTTGATGCTGAGAAAGTTGAAATTACTTGATCAATTTTATCCTGCTGGTAAGAAGCAAATGCAAGCTTTTGACTCAACTCTAGCTAAATCTCTGCTAATAACCACAAGAATGAGTGTGTCTATTGACTGTATCACAATATGTAAAAGTTCACTATATTATTGAAATAAAAGATGAATTTTCTTTTTTCATTCAAATTTTGATCAAATTTTAACATCCAGATGTTAAGAACTTCAGTATATATGTCACTTAAGGAAATTTGCTCCAGCCAAACAGGAATATCACTGCTAATGTCCAAAGCCCTAAATCAGAAGAACTATGATAGCAACATGCATACAAACAATAATGACAGAGTAACTACAATCACCACCCAGAGACTGACTTAAGGGCCCCAGATGCTTTGAGACACTGGTTGGATCTTTGCTTAAGGACTCCCAGCAGTCTTTAGTATTTATCTTTTATGTTCCAGTTGACATTTGGCTATTTCCTAAGGCAGCTGGATATATATATATACCAAAAGTGTACAGCACTTTCTCAATGTAGCATCTGGACAGGATTAGCATTCAGAAAATCTTGGGAAACCAAGTCTCCTTTCCTGTGACCACATTGCCCTCTAGGGGCCATCAGTTTCCAAACAGAAGAATAGCTCCATTGCAGTCTTGCCTAGATAAATGTTTCTGAGGTCCAAAAACAGAGAGCTATCTCAACCCCAAAGAAGCATAGCCAGGGGGATTTATGGGAGTTTTGCATGCTGTAAAACAGAGAAAGAGGTTACCACTAAAGGCCTCTGCAAGGGCCTTCTTCTTACAAAGAACCTAAAGTCCTAACTCTATCTCATCTATCTCATTTTCAAGCCACACCTAGAACTGTGTGCTCATATCAGAAAAAGGAAACAAAAGGGCACAAAAAATGAAGGATGAATTTGAAAAAAACCTGAAAACTATTAAGTGTAAGGAATGAATCTTATTTACAAAGAAGAGAAGACTCCAGATGCTAAAGATTCTCTTCAAGTAGATCCAAGGCACATAGCATTCCAAGACTGTGCACTGTTAGCAAATAAAAGGTATTCTGAAGAGTGTCCTGAGAGCAAATACACCTCTGGAATGTGGATAAAATGGAGTCCAGAAGACCTCTTCAATGGTAGCTCTCTAAGGAATTTCAATGCACAGTCAGCTTTCCACATCCATAAGTTTCATAGCCACAGATTCACTAATTAATGACCATTAACTTAAAAAAATTAATTAAAAATATTTGAAAAGAAAAAATTAAACTGTCTCATTGCTATTTGTTTATCAATAAAATTATGGAAAAAAATTATGTCTGCATTAAACACATTGTTCTTGTCATCATTCTCCAAACAATATAGCATAACAATTCTGCCTGTAGCATTGATAATAAAGTAGGCATGATAAGTAATCTAGATATGACTTAGGTATACAAGAGGCTATGTATATGTTCTGTACAATTCTACATCATTTTATATAAAGGACATGGTTAATTTGGTATCACCTGAGATTCTGGACCAATCTCCCAGAGACACCAATGGATAACTGTACTTTAGGTCTTGCCAATCCCTAATGGGGTAAAGAATACAATGTGTTTGCCAAATAAATTTGATCAGAAATCCTTTTCCCAAGGAATGCCTTTTAACTTGTCATTTGTTTTCACTGAACCCAGCTGAGGCTCATTAACATTCACAATATATTAGCTGTTCTAGATACAAATTTAGACAAATGGGAGTATCTGTACTAGAGGAATAAGGTTTTCTCTACACAACCCAAAGGCATAATGATAATAAAACATAAATTGGTAGAACACTCTACAATTTAAATACGCTTCTTATACATTTTCTCACTTAATTCTCAGATCAATTCTGTAAGATATGTCAACAAGGAACATTGTTTTATATTGAAAATATTGAGGCTTATATAAATTAAATAATTTGGCCATGGAGATAAAGTGAGGAAATAGCAGATCTAAGCCTTGAACTAAGGTCATTCTACTCCCAGTGTTTTACTAGTTCTGTTTTTTTTTTTAAACAAAGGAAAAATGATGAATTTCCCATCCTGAAAATAACTCAGAACTGACTGCTGTATACGTAACAGCCAGAAACCCACCAGCTTTTCTTAAATTTTTAATTTTCTGTGCTAATCCCATTTAATTTATTTCTCACTAACACCCTATGACACATAAACTCCAAATTAAACTCTTTTTTCAGATGAAGAAATTGAGGCTCATATAAAAAGGAAGTGACCTGGCCTAGGTCAATCAAATCTCTTTCACTCCAGAGAATATGTCTAAACATTTCAACTCTTTTGGGGAAGCTCAAAGCATTAGGAGAGTGTTAACACCTGAAGTTTAAAACACTTTCTGAAAAATCTTTGTCATATAACAGGTGCTCACTGTCTATTCCCTGCCTCAATCCTGACTCTTTTCCTCCTCCTACCCCCTTAATAGTGGACTCAGAGTGCTAGCAAAAAGCTTTCCAGAAACAAGCTATGACAGCATTTCCAATTATCTACCTGGATGCTAGTCTCCCATATGGTGCTGTTTCCTCCACTCATGGTATATATGTTAAGGTTACTTTTTGCTTTGGGAAGACTAGATACTGAAGGAAGAATTTGCTTATTCTAGGAAAATAATGATATAAACAAAACTCTTACTATTCAGACAGTCGTTCTAAGACATGCTGTCATCCCTTCTAGTCATAATCTGAAGTGTTAATTGGTTCTATAGTTTTGATTTTACCTATACTTCTCACTTCATATGCTCTGCAAAAATTAAAATAAGGAGAAAAAATTCTTCCACACAAAAATTTTGGAATTGGGCCTTAGAACTGATTATAGCCAATTTAAAATATATGCTACAAAACAGAAGAAATTCTCAGGACTTATTAAAGATAACCTTGAATCAGTGACTATTCAAGATCGTTTGATTGCATAAGGCTTTATCCTTCATCTTTCTTTTCAGGAAATGAAATTTTAAATGACAGATCTATGACTCTGGAACACTACAACTACTCATGAGCTCTTCATGTATTTATTTCAACTTATTTTCTAGCACTTCTTTAAAAGAATACCATAGACCAAACAACTGAAATAACAGAAATTTATTTTCTGAAATTTCTTGAGGCTGGAATGCTAAGACCAAATTGTCAAAAGGTTTTGTTTTCTCTGAGCTCACTCTCCTTGGCTTGCATGTAAACAACTTCTCCCTGTGAGTCTCCTCCCTGCACCCATCCACATGTCCCTCTTTGTATGAGGAAATCACTCCTACAGGACTACCAAGCAGATGACTCATTAGACAATAGAAAAAAAGGGACACAATTAGCTCCCTCAGCTTCCCACAAAGCCATGCTTTCTCTGCCTATATCTTGGACTTTTACATCAGGTTTTTCAAAGTTTCTATAGCAGAAAGGTTTTGAAAATGACTATGACTCAAAAACTGATTCCATTATTAATACTCTATAATGACTACCCTGAGAAGAGGAGCCTAAGGAAGAGGCATTCTTAGCAAACACTCAGGCTAGGATTAGAAACTGCATCCTTCTCACTGTATTCCAGGAATGATGGGAATATAAGGGTGGCTGTCCTGCTTATATTCAACAGGTAAGAAAGTCACATCACCCAGAGATGTAGGGGGTGGAGGAAGAGAATATCATGGTTATGTCTAGGACATTTTCATCTCATTTGATTGCTTAGGTTTATCAAGTAGCTATAAAATCTCCCCTCATTAAACTTTCCAAATGTATTCCTCCTCCTCACCATTTCGTGCTTCATGACACTTGTCACTGTCATGGGCTGCCTGAATTCAGGCATTCCATTTGGCTGCATATTTTTAGTCATACTTACTTACGTTTTCATATCAGCTGAGCTGGAAATTTTTCTCTTTCATGGTCTTAAACCAGTGAGATCTCAGTCTCTGGCACAGGGTGTTATGCTTACCATTGTCCCTGACGGAGACCATATGGTTAATGTGAAATACCCTGTTTATGCCTGGTTAACATGTATTGAACAAATACTATGTGCACTATGTGCAAGTTCCTATTCTAGAGCTTTTCTAGAGGTTTGGAAATGAATCTGAAATGTTACTCATAAGAACCAAAAAGTAAAGGTGGGGTAAAAGTGATGGCAGAAATTAAGAGGCTTCTTCCCAATGAAACTGAAAACCTCCACCCTCTATACTCTATAAACCTATGGTAAGTGACAGACAATCTTCCTGGAGGATAACTCATGATATTAAGTAGAAAAAATTTCAATGCATTATTTGAAGACACCCAAAATTAGTATCTCCAACCATTGCAAGACTCTTAACTTATGCCTCCAGTAGGCATCCCAGGTTTTGACAGAATTATGGCTGAGGTGACTGTATATAAATAGTTTAATTTAGCATTTCTGACATGGTCTAGATCTGCTTGCAAAATTAGCCCTTTGCTGTGAACTCAGATTTCAGCAGTGTTCTTATGTTTTCTACTTGACAAATGTGACTCACTGTGCATAAACATAAACCCTCTACACCTGCAGTGCTGTTTATACTAACCAGCTCCTTTGCATCTGAGCACCTGAAAGGTTTGGGTGTCTTAGGCCATCCATGACCAGTTGCCAGCCCAAGCCCCCCAAAAACAACTTGGGCAGTAAATAAATCTATAGTCACCTTCCAGACAACATTTCACACTGGTCAAAATTCAGTGCTGGAAAAATTGAGTGTGTCTTTTTGATCCCACTGGAGAGCTCTTGGAAGTTGATGCCTGGTCTCCTGCAGCCCTGGCCTCATGTGCCTTTTTCTTTATCCTTTTTTGTAATAAATCTTAGTTGTCAATGCAATTTTCAATGAGACCTGTGAGCCCTCCTTGCAAACCTACTACCTGGGAGTAATCTTAGGGATCTTCAACACAGTGACTTGACCTCAAAATTCTAAAATTCACAAACTTCTGAAGCTGTAATGTTACCTGGGAGTATCGCTGCCTCGCACATTCTCCTCTGTTGCAGTCAGTACCTAACTGATTCCTATTCTGGAGGCACAGATCGTCCCATGGCTGGAGTCACTTGCCCATCACCAAAGGCTCAGGCTGCTCCCAAGATCAGAAGCTAATTGATTTTCTGACCAAGGGAATCTTTTGTTTCAACCCATCGTAAGATTCAGCAGGAAGCTCCTTTTGCTACTTATCTTGCTTCAACCTTGTATGGCAGACCATCTTACTTCAAAGATAATTTTACTTGTCATCCTGATTTTATCACAGGGACTCTACCCTGATAATATTCCCAGTCCTTCTTGGACACTACTTTTATCTTTCTGCTAACCAGCACCACAAGTTCACTTTACTTGTGTCTCTGACATTTCTACATTACATATACATGTCAGCAGGCTTGAAAGAAAAAACATCAAAACGCAGAACAAAAAGACATGCAGAAAAACAAAATAAATAGGGATACACAAACTGCAGCTACACTGGCCTTAAATTATTGATATGAGTGGATTATTGCTCACATATTTTAGCTTATATAATCTATACTGTTGCGTTGGATTTTGTGGAGCAGGGAATATATTTGGAATTAAAAACATCTTCTGCTAGAAACTCTCAGTACATATGACAAGTACTTAGGAATGAGAAAGCCATCCAAGTCATTGGAAACTGAACTATGTATAGTAAAAAGTATAGAGTTTGTTCAGAATTTTCAATACCATGAAAAACAAAAAGTTTATTTAGTACCTAACAAAAAAATCTCTGAAAATTCTCTTACCTTCATATCTGTGATATGTGTGGCAGAGAATAAAAGAGGGGAGAGGGAAAAAAAAGAAAATAAAAAGACAACCTGAATATACAATAATGACCACAGGTAGTTCGGAAGGGCAGGGGCAAGGTAGATAAAGGAACACTAGACTGAATCAATCAACACTGTGTGCAAATATTAAAATATCATACTGAATCTCCTTAATAACTAACCAGTGTCCACAGTTCAGCAACCCAAGTCACTGTAAAATACTGTTTCCCCATGTTGTCATGATCACAGAAGCTTATCTCAGGGCCAGGGAAATTTGAAATTTTGAATTACATTTTCTATTGAATGTGTTCCATTTTTGCAACATGATGACAAGAAAAAGGAATTTTTTTTTGTATTTTAGGGAAGAATCTACAGGGTTCAAGGTCTCACTACTGGATCATACTCTCAGTGATCCTCCTGTTTACAGCCTCCCAAGAGCTGGCATTACAGGCAGGCACCACCACGCCCAGGCTTAATTGCCATCTCAGCACATCCCGGGAAAGGGACCACCATGGCAGGCCCAGGGATCGAACCCCCGGCCCCTGTACCTGCTTGCAGGCACTTTAATCTGCTGAGCAATTTAGCTGGCTCTACTAAAAGAATAAAACTCTTAATTGAGCCATCATAAAATGAGATCTGTCTTTAATTACATAATAAAGTTGCTCAGGTGTTTTTTTGTTGTTTTGTTTTACTTAAAATTCATGTAAATACGAAATACTTCAATTGATCTTAGTGAGCCTCCTTTAAAAGAATCACAAGTATTTTTAGCACAAGTATTTTTAGTATTTTTGTTTGTTGTTGTTGTTGTTGTTGTTTGGGGTTTTTTTTATTTTCAAGAAATTTAATTGATGAATTAATTAATGTTTTAAAGCTTCATTTCAGTAGTCACCTGATAATTGACTGTGCTGTCTAAATAGTTCACATTTTTGAGGTAAAGTATTTGATTCACACTTACTATGTAAAAGTATAGTCATCAGCAAGAATGGTGTGGAAAACCCATACAGCTCACAACATGGAAAAGGAAATAGTTACACAATTTTGCAAATAAATG